>NC_073692.1:264095312-264120312 GCF_029784155.1 Uranotaenia lowii
ATGTTTCATAGGATGTAATGAAAGCTCACGCGAGATATAGTGAGTTCCAGCCAAAACCAAAAGCATATTTTGATTTCTGAGGAAATTTCACACAAGCACATCATCCCCATGGAACATGACAAAATTGAAAACAAAAAATGTGTTTAAACAGTTTTAAAAAATTTGGTTTTCTAAAACTAGCTATTTACCAAACCACACGAAAAAACGAACACAGATAGAAAAGTTTGTCCACTTATAAATCGTTAAATTAAGAATAAGCATAGTGAAATCCCATGAAGCTATTGACAATCTGTGCAGCTAAACTTTTTGACGCGTAGAGTCAATTGATTTTTTCTGCCACCCCTTTTCCATCCCTCTTTCGAGATGAATTTGACCTCTTTTTCTAAAAAAAAAAGTTAAAATTATACGTTTTTCATTTTACCTAGAAAAACGGTAAATTTTACGTTTTTTAAATTCACTGAGAAAAATGGTACATTCTACTGTTTTTCTTTTCACTGACTTAGATGGTAAATGCTACCTGGCTTGACTGGTTTCGTCAATAAAAATAGACCAAAGATAAAATTTATTCATAATTTGATTTTTATTCAAGACTAGCTGACCCGGTGTGCTTCCAAAAATAGATAAAATATGAAAAAGTTATATGAATATTGATTTAATTTTTGTAGCATCACTTTAAATCAAATTTCAATAAAAGTGAGAGCCGTAGCTGGGATTTCGAATTGCTATGAAAAAACATGATTTCATCTCTTATTCACTGGAGCTTGATATCTAAACTTTTTAAGCGTCATAAGATCTTTAACTATGCTAAAATGTATTTACTGGAATGATTTCTCTACCCTCTCCCTGTAAGTAAAAAGTAAGTTGGATTAAACTATAGAGGGAAATAACAGAAGCTTACCCAAACGTTATACATTCTATAATAAAACTCTTTCTACTTAATTAAACACAATACTTTCGGTAGCTCAAACATACTAAATTTGTAAAATTTTGTCCAGCAAGTTTTGAAATATAGAATGCGGAACTTTGATGTTTCTCGGCGGTATTTAATGTGTGAGGTGAGTCGAAATCTGCAGACGAATATTTCGCAAAATTCAATCCTATTTTGCTGAGCAAACTTTATGAGGCCGGGGAAGGTTCCTATCACAATTTGAGATCCCTCCTTCTTACTGGGAGGGGGGAGGGGGTCTCCAAAACGAAAATGAAATGTTTGCATAACTCGAGAACCATTCAAGCAAATGGTACCAAATTCGGCATGGGATGGGATTTGGCTTCGAGAAATATTTCTATGAATATTTGGAACCTCTTCTATTTTTTGAAGGGGAAATAGGAAGAGGAAGATGGGACTCTCTTACAATTTTTAACATCACTCGAGAATTAGTCAAGTAATTGAACCAGATTTGGCATGTTAGGGTATTTGGATACGAGCAATAATTCAATGCTTATTTTAGACCCCTCCCTTCTTCCAATGTAGAAATTGAAGAGGGAAGCAAAATTTGATAACTATTGGAACCTTATGGGGATATTTGGTTATGGAAAAAAGTTCTATGATTGTTTGAAACTCCTCCCGACTTACAATGAGAGGATAGGAAGAGGAGAGGGGCCCATACAAATTTTTGCACTACTCGATAACTGATCAAGCAAGGGGAATAAAATTTGTCATGCAAGAATATTTGGGTGAACGAAATGTGTCCAAGATGGTTTGAAGCTCGTTCCACCTTTTATAAGAAAAACATAAAGGGGGTGGGGGCTCCTATACAATTTTTTTCAGAACTGTTGAAATAATCGAGCAAATGGAACTGAATTTGGCATGGGAGGATATTTGGATACGGAAAAAGACCCCCCACTTATACCAGTAAACAAAAAAAGAAAGAGAAGGGGGGCACCACAGTTTTCACTAAAGATGTCGAGAGTTAATCAGTCGAAAGTCACCGAATTTGGTATGAGGTTGTATTTTGATACGAGTAATGTTTCTACACGCAGCGAAAAAGTTTTTTAGAACAAAGAAATTACTTTGATTCCAGGACATAAAAAGTCCTTTGTTTCTAATCGATTTTCCTTTATTTCAGAGAATTTTTCACCTTTGAAATTAAAACAAATTCTTTGATTCAAAGTATTTTTTTAATTCAAAGAATAAATCTTTTTTTTCATTTTTTTTTCTTTAGAATCAAACTTATACTACATTGTATCAAATAAATAAGAGTTTTTTCAATAGAATATTTTTTGAATCAAAATAATTTTTTTTTTTGGTTCAAACTCCAAGATTTCTCTGAGTGTATAATTATTTAGGACCCTTCCCTTCTTTTATTGAGTAAGATAGGAAGAGAAGTCGTGAGCTTCATACATTTTTGTTGCAGATTTCTAGAATAAGTCATACGAAAAAAACCAACTTTAGCGGGGAAGGTTTTTGGGATGGAGAAATGTTATTAGGGAACCCTCCATTTGGAAAGTGGTCAAGCAAATGGAACCAAATTAATCTCGGGAGTAGAATTTTATAGAAGTAAAATATTTATTGTGGTGAAATTTAGGAAAGTATGAAAAAATAAATTCTGAGTCTTGATTTTAGATACTAAATAATGATTGGAACAAAATTTTGGACAGATTGGGGCAGAAAATAATATTTATGAAAAATAGAATTGATCGTTTTTGTTAAATTTCATCAATTTTAGAAGGTGTACCCGGATCTACTAGTATCAAATGAATGACATTGTTTGACATTAATTGGTACTCAAAATTGGAAAAGAAAAATTTAAATGATCAAATGATCGAATCGAAAATGAACCGAGCTAATCGAATTATGGTCAAAGAATCAATCCAAAAAATCAGAATTCTGAGTTGAAAAGATCGATTCAAGATCGAACAATCCTAGTTGTGACATTAAAGGAAATGGTCCATTCCGTAGAGAAAAATTTAGAGAAAAGCTCCATTCTGGAGAAAAAAATCTGAGGAATGGTTCATTCTGGGGTTTGTTGTCGAATATTTGTCATTCTGGAGAAAAATCATTCTGGGTAAATGTTTTCGGGCTTTTGGGGTACAATCGTTGTGAGGTGAGTTTCACCTCGAACAGGTATAAGTTAACATTTTGGCTTTCATGAGATAACATTGACCTTTCGATCTAGGTCAATTTTATCTTTATTTTATTTTCGTGTTCATTATAATATAATTTATTTGTATAATTCTATAGAAAAAATGGTGATTTTATTTCAATTTGAAATTTTTAAAATTATGTTAAAAAATTTGATTCTTCAGTGATTGTAAGATTCTTGCCATTATATCCTCGAACGATGTGCTTAGTGTTAAGAAAACTGAGCTCTTCAAACGAACATGAAGTTCCACTGAGATCTGTGAATACACATTGATGAAATACATAGTTAATTCATAGAATACATCCCAAGCAACCAGAATTCCTTAAATAGGGTTCATAGAAGCTTAATCAGCTTTCGTTGCTGTCTGAAGAGAATGCTAGTCAGCCCAAAATTTAAGTTCTTAAACGGACTTGAAAGTTCATTTCAGTGGCTGAAGAGAATGCTATTCGGCCCCTAAGGAAACATTTAAAACCTTCTACGCGTCGAAAAAAATCGGTTGACAGATTGACAAATTGCTAGATTGCCGGTCTATCTAGGCTAGCTACAAACATTTTGGGAATTGAACCACTGCTCTCCATGTAGAAATGAAATTCATCAGCCTCTTGACCAAACCAGCCATTGTTTTTAGAACAGTTCACTAGAACAAGAGCTTCAATATAAAATGTTTAAAGTCATGAATGAGCGGATTTATTGAAAAAGGAAAGTCGATGGCAATGTTTTTTTGTTTTTTTTAAAGATTTTTTATATAAGAAATAAGGGCTCCAAAGTATTTTTTTGTCCTCCGAGTGCTGAAAATGTTGTGGAACTTATTTCCTATGGCTTACAAAACTCCAAATTATCCAAATTCAATATTCTGCCGATGCAATTAATTCCAAATAATTGACAGAAATGTCAGAAATATTTGACATGTCGCTTCAAATTCTCCTAAAAGTTCCAGATGTGATCTTATAAGTTCATCAGAAAAAGCTTAGCAAACACATACACAGCTTTAAGAAGATATCGCATAGAAGGTGCATTGAAGTTCCGTTTGTAATGCTTCGGCCCTTAAGAAGACGATGAAAGTTTCTGAGTAACATTTACGTAACATGGGTACCTGGAAATCCCGTAAAACCTGTTTGCAGGCAAATGTGAACTTCGGAATCCCGTGTTTTAGTTACTTTGAGACTTTTGGTTGCTTGGGATAGTTCATAGAAGTTCATAAACTAGAAATCATTGAAATCTAGAACATCAGAATATCGTTTGATTTCAAATATGAAATTCCATTTACTTTCTTTGTAGCGGATCCATTAGTTACATAAATGTGATGTTTCTATTATTGGATTTCAGCCTTGGAATCCCTTAAAATATTGGCACCTGCCTTTGAGTGATCCCGTTTATACCGAACAAAATAGAATACCAATCAATCACCCGATGAAAATCTTTCTAACGCGAACGAACTCGTAAGGGAAAGCTGCTCCCGTGTCTGCGTTATAGTTGCAACATGGCTGGGCTCAAATTGATTGTTATCGATTCAACAACTAAACTAGTTAGGAACCCTCACTACACTTCTATAAGTACTCTGACCTCGGTGCCAAAGTACTTTCTTGTTATCTTGTCGGTGCATTATGCTGAAGATATTAATCGCCTTACTTGTGATTTAGCACTACATTCGCTTGCAGCCCATCATCAAGTGAATGATGGTTTGTCAATGAGTCGCTGCATCAGCTCGATTCAAGATAACTGATTCACCAGCCTCTCTTTTTTGTCCCCACTGAACTGGGGCAAGAAGTCACCGGTAATATCTGAACTTACTAGGTATTGTTGATATTTTTTCAAACCTATCGCCGCGACACGTTGCATCTCCGCTGTCTGTTGTACATGTTCATTTAAGGCAGTACAAGTTGTTACCATATTTGGGATCGACTCAATTCGCATGTGGGGGCTTCAACCCTAGCGATTTCTGGCTGGCATTGAGTTTGAGCCCACCACGCTGCTGCATGTTTCGATTTCCACCTCGCGGATTTCTTCGAAATAACAACACTACAGAAATGAGCAGAAAAAAGTCCGATAGGCGGTCAGCCATGCGGAAAACTTTCTTTTCACCGCCCAGACCACGACCGCGAATCGCTTGGAGCAAAAGTAAAAATAAGAAAAACCACTCTCCTCCTAGCTTGCCTCGTATATGTGCATCGAAAACAGTTTTTAAAGCTCATCATTCTTGAAGGCGAAAGTTAACCCACTTTTCAGCATCTGAGTGATTTTTATTTATTTATTACACAGCACTCACCGGGGCAAACTGACGAACGATTGGAGGCCCCACATCCGAATGATTCGTATTACGACTGACTTCTTCGTTCGTTCCAATCAACACGATGCTTGTTTCGCGGTTGTGATAAATGATTGTAAATTCCGTTTGATTGGACGAACCTTGGCTTGCGAGCAAACAAATTCTGCAGCCCATCAACAGCAAGAGATAGTAAACGTATAAAAAATGACCACGTTCATTACAACTATTTCGCGCAAATAATTTCACCTTACCCGTTTGGGAAAGCTATGTGAACAATCATCCGGGTGAGCATGTCTTCATCATAATCGTCTTTCAACCAAGGCTGGCACAGAGGCCAGGAAAATAAAATCAGAGGATGAGCGCCTCCAGATTGTTGAAAAAACTGCTGTCAAAATCTCTAGGAGTGAAGAAGGAAAAAGAGCCACCAAAAAAGCTGGGACCTATTTATATAAAAAAAACTAATATTAGGGTCAACGAACTGTACCCGCTACTAGTTCGGATCTCGGTGGTTGATCTTTTGACGCAATGTTTTATGCTTATACACTAGATTCTCCACTCCAATATCACCTTTTCATCGGTGTGCTGGTGGGCTGTTGTGTTTCTTTTTGCTTCTGTCTCCTTCTCAAAGTTGCTGCTGTTGATGATGATGAGGATAGTGCGGTGTTGATGAGGTGTGTTTTTCATGGTTCTCTTCACGCAGCTTTTGGGTTTGGATAATTTTCAAATTTCGTTGTTGCTGAGTGGTGTTTTATGAGAGGAGCAACTAAAAAAAAAAGGAGGAACTTATGTGAACCACCAGCATCAACACGCAGAGCTTCAAAAAAAGGAACTGCAGCACAGTCACTGATGTTTTGGATTTCGTCACGCTGAGCTGAGTGCGGTCAGCGTTAGTGATCTTAATGGTTATTATTACTGTCGTAATCTTAATCATCATCAGCTTAGAAATCTTTTTCTGAAATGCCTTTTTGGAATGTTCCACATTTTCTAATGAACGATGTAACATTTTGTCTTTTGGAACAATCGGTGCGTTAAAACGGGTTCAAACAAAGATTAAGACAAATTTCTTCTCGGTGTGTAAAAAGTTCCTCAAGTGGCCTTTTGGTGCCGTCGAAGGTCAATTAGTCATATCAGCACTAACACGTGAAAATGGTATAAAAGACAAAGTAAACAAAACCCGTTTTCAGTGGATTCAAATAGCCCAATATGAGCTTTACTTAATACAAAAACCGTTTTTAGTTTATCAGTTTTCATAAGATTTATAATGAGCAAAGGATCTGAAAAATCGGTTGCGAGCTATTTTTTCCATGATAATACCCTCGTATCGATAAAAACATATTAAGAATAATCCTACGCACCGTTTTGACCATATAGACTTGGAAGATTCCTCGTGAATTTTAATTAGCGATTTAAAAAAGGTTGCAAAATTTCCAAACGCGTTTTTTTCGAAACGTCATAGACCCTTTTCACGTGTTGGTGCTTTCTTAACTTAATTTTCTTAACTGTAAGGCGTACATCTCTCAAGGATAAGATGGCTAGCATTTTGCGAATGCTAAAAGCAACAGCCCACTGAAAGAGTACTATGTATGCCGTGACCAAAATCCGATCTCATGTCTTCTGGCTTGGGAGACTTGAACGCTATCCTCTAGGCTACGGTCGGTGGCTTGCGAAACTTACGTATGAAGACTACTAACTACAGTACCGTTAACAATCCTAGAGAAATCTCTGTCGCTTCAACTTTCAACTTCATAACTCTTTATTCTGATGATATTTTTTTATCAAACTTTCTACGTTAGATAGATCAATTATGAAACTATTATTTCACTAAATTTCAGTTTGCTGTAATATGTATGACCTAAGATACAGCAATCTTACGAAAATAGGATTTTTTGACATTTTCCACTCAAACCGCAAAATCTCAGAAACTGGGCAACACCTATTATTAAAATTTTGCAAAGTGATTGTTGAAAAATAAAGCTAGAAGTGAGAATTTTTGAACAGTTCTATAGATTTGATCAAAAGTTACGCGAGGTACAATATTTAAGGTTTGGATTGTAAAATGCGATTTCTATAAAAATTTTGGACGAATGTTTGCATATGAAAAATATCATCAGAGTAAAGAGTAGTAGAAGTTGAAAGTTGAAATGTCAGTGCACTTGCTTCCCATTTCTATAGAATTTTGAACGGTACTGTAGTTACACAAAAATTAAAATTTTAATAAAGCTATACAATAATGATAATTTGATTGCTTCTCCAAGATTTCAGACTTAAAAAAACTCGGATTCCTGTACAACTGAGCAATTATATTATGTTCAATTATTTACAATTTTGTAATTTTACTGGATAAAATCTACAGGTCTGAATTATTAATAAAATAATTAAGGATGAATTCCAGTAATTTTGACCATAATCTTATTGCTAATAAAGTTTTGTTGGATCGAAAACTGTAACCTGTAGTTTTCCAAAAAATATATGAAAAACGGATAAAACAAAACGGAAGCGTGTGTTCCTCAAAAACCGTTTTTATGCACTTAGTCGTCATCCTTTGGTTCTGAGGGTTTCAAATGGTTAACATGGTTTTCTGGAATTCCTTTTAGTTTTATATTTATCATATTTGTGTAAAGTATCGCAGCGCTAATTTAATTTCGCCACTAGAATCGGTATGAAATTTCCTTTTTTTCGTATGAGCAAATCCTTTGCGACCAATTTATTTGATCTATTGTGTGTGGAATAACCCAATTTACTCTTCGTCTGATTACGTCGTACTGTCATCATTAATTTAGACGTCAGTTGTAGACAAAATCAAGACATAATTTCCTTTCTGATGAATGTAAATCTTTCGTGAATATACTCATAATCTAGTGCAAAGTTAAATTTAAGTTTAGTGCAAGAAAATCTGAGAAATTGCAAATTGATAAAAAGTTCGAAAACAGCTTCTTTTGAAAATTTGTCTAAAATTCTGTGTTTAGTTTTTCGAAATTCTAAAGATGCGATATTGTGCCAAATTACGTCAACTTTCCAATCCTCTTTTCAAAATTTATCTGGTATGATTAAACAATTTTGACGATTCATTGATTGAAAAGTACGGTTTTACACCTCTTTTTTACATTTTTTGTAGTCATGATCTTAAAAAATGTCAAAGAATATATACTTCTGTCCAACGTATAGCTTCTAACTTCAGCTTTCTCGGACACTAAGGATTTTTTTTCGAGCATTCCGCAGCTGATTTACAGTCTTTTTTCCGAAGCATGTATTTCCTGATTTTTTTTTTTGCGTAGACTTTGAATAACGGAAAACTGAAGAGCTGTAGGTGAATATTGTCCGAGAAACATATTTGAGTTTCATTAAGAGGTTTCCAAAGTTTTTTTAAAAAATCAGCCGGGAAACAAGAGAGATATAAAGGTTTTAAGCGAGGAGTACACTAAAGGTCTGACTAGGGAGTGTTTTTCCTGGGCTTTTAGGGTGCGTCCATTAAAAAAGTAATGATGAAAAATTTAAGATAGACTGCAACGCTTCACCAATTAGATAAAAAAAAACACACAGTTCATCTAATGGTGAAGTGTTGCAGTTGATGTTTGACGCACATTCACAGATAAAATTCACACTACAATATTTAATTCCAAAAAAAATAGACTTAAAACGAACCTGACAATTATTACCCACTGAAGAAGGCCACAATAAATGGCCAAAATGTTTGGACAATAATAAAAACCACTAGTTTTTGATCCAACAATTGACTGACGAAGCCGTTTCCATCCTCAAAAAATAAAAATAATTCATTAAAAAAACAATGTCCTTATCAAAAATGACGTTTAAAAAATGAAGGTGTTTCCACTGTATGGACTTATGGAAAACCTACAACAAATTTAAATACAAATTAAATTCGCGGTTTCTGGTTTATAGTGAAAGTTTTTCAATATAGGTACTTCATCTGAAATATGCAAGAACATCCTAACCATTTCTGAAAATGCAGTGCTTCTGTGCATCCAGAGTCAATAATCACATTTATTATTACCGGGTCAGCTAGGGTAAACTTCGTTTTACCTTTAAATAAATAAATCTTTGAAGGATTCACTTTTATTTAAATGTCCTTATGAACGTCGAAAAAGTGAGATTCTCGAAACTATTATACAAACCATCTCTGACCTGAAAAACCCTCGGATACCAAATTTCACTCCATTCCGACCGTCCGTTTATACGTGATGGTGTTACAAAGAAAACGCCTCCATTTTTATATATAAGATGTATATATTTGTATGGGGACCCCTCTTCCATAAAAAGTGAGATTCTCGAAACTATTATACAAATTATCTCTGACCCAAAAAACCCTCGGATACCAAATTTCACTTCATTCCGACCGTCAGTTTATACGTGATCTTAAACGCCTCCATTTTTGTTTATAAGATTTTCTTCCGATACTCTAACAGTAGGTATTCTTCTGAAGAATTGAGAGTTCAAAAGAGTAGTTTTCATACAAATAAAATGGTTTACCATGGGTGCACGGATTCACCGCTATTCAACAAAAATTCTCATTTGCTCACATACTAAGTTGACGAATTTCTTCATGGGTGCACGGATTCACCGCTATTGTATGATGTATGATGTAAATTTAAATTAAATTAACATTTAAATTAAATTAAAATTTAAATTAATCCTATGTAGCGTGGCACGGCCCGTTTGCAGCGAATTATTCGCACATCACAACTTGATCCCGATTTCCCACTAGTTGACTAAAATTGCCTTTGAGTGGACTGTTCCAAGGGAATGAATGTACAAGTAGAGTAACCTGTACGATGTAGGGTAAGGACTAGGGGTCTCCACCGAAAGTACAATTTATTGTCAAGGAATAGAAAATCGAGCCATTGTCATATGGAATGTTCCATAGGATGTAAAGACGAACCCTCCTTTTCTCTGCGATATGTTAGTGAGGGTAACTGCCCAGGTGCACGGATTCACCGCTATTCATGTTATCGTAAGGTTGCCAGACTGCCCGATTTTATTCGGGTGGCCCGGTTGCTCGGATTAAACTGGAAAATGTCCGAATTTTGCCCAGATTTATTCACTTTGTTTGGCAAATTAAACAAACGAAAAACAAATCGTGTTGTAATTTATTTAAATTTCTGCCTCCAAAACAAATTTTTTAAGCAATTTTCATAAGAATAATCATGAAAGGTTTTTTGGAAGGCTTAAAAAGGATTTAAAAGGTAAAAAAAATTTCAATTTTTTTCTTGGTGTTTGTTGAGAAATTTCTGTGTTTTGAAAAATTTTGCCCGGTTTTATGGTCGTCACTTTTGAAATCAAATGCCCGGATTTTGCCAGGTTTTTATATAAAATTGCTCGAATTTGTCCGGCCCGGATTCGTGCTGAACAATTCTGGCAACCTTATTTTACCGAATACTAAATTGCAGAATTTCTTGAGACCTGAGACTTGAGACTTGAGACTTTAGACATGAGACCAGAGACCTGAGACCTGAGACTTGAGACTTAAGACATGAGAGCTGAGACCTGAGACCTGAGACTTGAGACTCGAGACTTAAGACATGAGACCAGAGACCTGAGACTTAAGACATGAGACCTGAGATCTGAGACTTTAGACATGCGACATAAGACCTAAGACCTGAAACCTTTGACCTGAGACTTGAGACTTAAGACATGAGACATGATACATGAGACCTGAGACTTAAAACATGACATCTGAGATCTGAGACCTGAGACCTGAGGCCTGTGACATGAGACATGTCTTTTCTCATGTCTTTTGTCTCAAGTCTAAGGTCTAAAATCTCATGTCTCAGGTATAAGGACTCATGTTTCATGGTCTCACGTCTCAGATGTCATGTCTCATGTCTCATTCTCAGGTCTTAAGTCTCATATCCCTTGTCTCGTGTCTCAGATCTCAAGTCTCATATCTCTTGTTTCGTGTCTCAGATCTCAGGTCTCATATATCAGGTCTCAAGTCTCAGGTCTCAGATCTCAGGTCTCAGGTTGCAGGTCTCATGTCTCGTGTCTCAGATCTCAATCTCATATCTCAGGTCTCAGGTTTCAAGTCTCAGGTCTACGGTTTAAGGTCTAATGTATCACGTTCTTAGTCTTAGAGCTAAGATTTTCCCAACTTTAAAAAGATTCTAAGTGTTTTTCCTTTGAAAAGGTATATTTTCTCTCAAAAACCGTGTTAATTCGCGAAATCCGTGTAAAAAAAATCCTTGGAGTATTATTTTTTTCTAGAACTATTTTTTTTTTCAACCAAAACAGTAGTCATTCACTATGGCTATTTTTTTTTAAATTATCGTAGCTTCTAGGTGTGAAATAAAGTTCAGCATTTAACACAGCTTCCAGGCTTGAAACAAAATTTGGATATTTGTTAACTTTGATTCAGTTACAGTTGCTTAATTATATAGTTGTACCCAAACCAGAAAATTGAAGTCATAATTTATATATCACAAGAAAAAAAAATCCTAGGAAAAGTAACCGCTTCGCCCACCACCCGGAGCAGCTACACTCACTGTGTGTTAATTTCATCCGTCCATTTTTCCAGCTGTCATCTCTCGCGAGGCATCTCTCTGGACCGTGTGGTCCGGGACCCTGCTAGGAGGCGAAACTCGTGTAATCCTGCCCGAGATAAATAAAACCTATAAAGAAGTATTAGCTTGATGTGTTGTAGGTACTTACTTGCTCGTTCGCTCTGCCCACAAAGTGCCAACCAACGCCATTCGCGATCAATGACCGCATGAGTGTAGTACCTACTCTCGTTTTTTTTTGCTTTTGCTTTAGCTTTTGCTGTTACTGCAGCTCCTGCGAATGGAGGCACTCTTCTCGGTGCATTTCCCATCTTTCCTTGGCATAAAAGCACAACACAGTGGTTCAGTTACTGAAAAAGTAAGCTTATTTTGTTGTATGAATTAACTTCATTTAAAAGCAAATTCATCAATGTTTGAACTGTTCATAAACTTGAAACAAAAAAATATATGTTGAAAAAGATTCAACATATCTAAATTAAATGAAGTTGTTCGATGTCAATCAGTAATCAAGACACAACTTTCTATCGGTAGTGTAAAGTATGATAACAGCATACCTAAATCAAACCGAAGCAACATTAACAACGCGAGCGCTATGGAGATAATTTCAGAACAGTGTTTTTTCCTGTCGAAATGATACACATTACGTTATGCAACACCTTTCACTAACGATGGTTTTTCGACGTTTCCGAACCACCGTGCGATGTTCGTTCATATATATTGCCAATGAGAAATCACGGGAAGGAAGCTTTAACGCGCGCGCGGGGGTATAAATATAACCCTTTCTTTATCGGCGGATACACCGCGTAACAGCCCTCGAAATTGTCGGGTTTTTTTTTGCGAATGAACCCAGAGCACAATCTCCGAAGGCAGCTGCAGCAGTGTTCAGTCGGAGATGTACCTCAGGTTTTTTTTCGTACTCTTCTCATTCGCTTTTCCATTCTGTAACCAGAGGCCGGCCAACCGTTAAATTCCAGTTGACAGGCCTCTCTGTTCCTGCAGTGGACCGCAAAAACCGAACTCGACCAACCATGTAGCTGTTTGGCGTAGGAAAGTCGAGTTGCATTATGCGAGGTCGAGGTTGTGATAAATTCGCAATTTATTGCGATAAATCGTAATACATAAAAATTGCGTCAGCTGCGGCTGGAGCTGTCTAGAAATAGTGGGCCGTCCATTGTGTCGTAGTTGAAGTTACTTCAAGATTGTGACGTGGCGCACCGGGGAGACTTTCCGTAATGATGGAGAGACAGCTGGCAGAAAAGGCGGAAGAAAATCATGACTTGGTACTTTACTCATTAGAAGAAGTTTTATTTGCTGAGAGAGAGAAATAGAAAATATGTTCTTGCAAGGCAATACAAATCCAAGAAATCTGTTGGAAAGAAGTTTAATAAAAGTTATGAAAATAATATTATTCAAGCGTTCTTTACCTACCTACCTAAGGGTCCAGCGCCGATTGACCGGCGCATAGGGCTGAGATAAAAGATCTCCACTGCTGGCGATCCGGAGCCAGCGTCTTCACTTGCTGCCAGCCAAGGTTCTCGTCAACTGTGCGGATTTCAGCGGCTAGACTTCGCCGCCACGAGCTTTTGGGCCTGCCTCTTCTTCGATGCCCATCTGGATTCCAGTCAAGCGCCTCTCTGCAAATCTCGTTTTCATCTCTTCGCAGCGTGTGCCCAATCCATCTCCACTTACGTTCCCGAGTCTCGATTTCTAGCGCCTTTTGATGACACCGGCGATGAAGTTCAACGTTCGAGATCCAGTTGCCAGGCCACCAAGCGCGGATGATGTTCCGCAGGCAGCGATTTACAAAAACTTGCAGTTTTCGCGTCGTCACCGCATATGTGCACCAAGTTTCACACCCGTACAGCAATACGGATTTGACGTTTGAGTTGAAGATTCGGATCTTAGTTCGTAGAGAGATCTGGCGTGACCGCCAGATGTTTCGGAGACTCGCAAACGCAAATCGGGCTTTTCTGATCCGGGTTTCGATGTCCTTCTTGGTACCACCATCAGGCGTAATCTGGCTACCAAGATACTGGAAGCACTCCACTGTCTCAACCTGTTGTCCAGCTACCACGAAATTGGAACGATTTCCTGTATTGATTTCCATCGACTTGGTCTTTCCGACATTGATTTTGAGACCTGCTGCCTTGGAGCTTTCGGTGAGGTCATCGAGTTTGCTCTGCATGTCTTGTTGTGTTTGGGCGAGCAAAACAAGCGTTCTTTGGTGCAATTTTAAGTTTCCAAGCCTTTAGCTAAAACTCCTTCCATCAATTTTTGCATAGCCTCTTTGGTCACTTTCTGGCTAGTTGTCCTGAATGGCAGATGCACCTTATCAACATATTAAACGAAAGCAATCGAGCTTATTAGGCATGATTTCATTATATGCCCTTCTTTACAATACTTTTTACAAAAACAACAGTGATACAGCGACGAGAGTAAGAAAAATAGGATAGCTTTCATAATATCAATTCAGGAACCATTATTAATTGAAAAACGATTTCTTTTAAATTTTTCCAGTCTCATTTCAGGAATTGGGATTTTCCTTAGGAAATTTTTAGGAGCAGGTGTATGGAAAAAAAGATCGCACAATTTATGAAAATGGATCCTGGTCTATGCCTTTCTCTTACTAACAAATCTCCTTCCTATGATACTTGAATATACATTCGCAGACATACAGAAGGTTTCCATAGATGGTGATTCTTGCCTACTCTTGATTCTGAATAGGAAAACTAGGTTGCAAGTTGATCCAAGTATCCGAGTATCTTACTAATATTTCTCCCCTTCATCCTCATTGGCTACTAGGACGTGGCCGGCGCCGTTATTGATCATTTTCAAAGGGAGAGCGTCAGTTTTGTGCACTGAGAGGGAACTTTCTTCAGTTCCTCGACTGTCTTCACTATCTTAGGTCGTTTAAGAAAGTGCTGCTTCATAATCGCCCTGTACTTCTTAATGGGGCGGAGCTCCGGAGTGTTCGGAGAGTTGAACATTTTCGGCACGAAATTAACCTTATTGTCCGCATACCACTTCAGCACGTTCTTGGAGTAGTGGCATGAGACCAAATCCGACCAGAAGATTGTTGGGACGTTGTGAGCCTTAAGGAGAAAAAGCAGTCGCTTCTGGAGGCACTCTTTCATGTACACCTGTCCGTTTATCGTGCCTAGGTCACGAAAGGTACACTCCGCTTCCCGCACGTGCAGATGGCTTGCCAAACCAGTAATTTATTCGCAAATTCGGACATCTTCTGAGTGCGGACGTGCTCCGGAACGCTGAACTTATCCTTGGCCGTGAAAAACAGGTTGCCGGGGATCTGTTTGAAGTCGGCCTTCACATATGTTTCATCGTCCATTATGCAGCATTCAACTCTCGTCAGCATGATAAGGTACAACTTCCTGGTACGGGTTTTGGCGGACTGATTCTGCTTCTCGTCGCGATTAGGGGTCTTTGTACCTTGAACGTTCAAGCCCAGCCTTAGTTTTGGCCTTCAGGACAAAACTTCGGCTTAGGTGCAGCTTCTTAGCCACATCCCGAACGGAGGCGTTTCGCGATTGTGATTTTTGGTGTTGTACGGAATACTTTTTCCTTCACTTCTGAGCTTCCGATCGGTGGTCAATAGTTCCTCGAACCGCTTAATCACTCCCGACACCGTGGAATTCGCGATTCCCAACGTTTTGTTCGTCAAGTTATGTCGTGAGACGGAATACTATGAAAATAAAATAATAACGTTTTAGCGATGGAAAGATGCGAGAGATCCTTATTCTCGTGATGAATGTGCGAGATTTTACCACGCAAGTTTTGTTCACAGGACTTTAAAACTTGCAGGATGTAAACAATGCACTATGAACTAAATCCACCCAAATTTTCATTTAATTCTACCCGAACAGTTAAAAAGTTAGAGCAATTTCATAGTGTAGCAATTCCATCGTGGACACCCTTCAAGCCAAAATTTATCAGTTGCGCTGGAGCTGTGGGAGGACTCACGGCGATGAGCATCAGCTGGACGTTGTTTGCGGCGTATGACTTCTATTTTTCGTAATGACAGAATAAAACTGACTAAGGCAGATTTTTTATGCCTGTGTTTTCCAGGAATTTCTGCACACGAATTGTCGTTACAAGATACTCCTACATCATCACACAAAATTTTAAGAAGTGGCCACAAATCTTTTAAGAGAACCGTTTCATGCTGTATCAAGCAAACCAAATAAACGGAGCAAAACTATCCTGATTGAGATTATTCTGCCCCGGAGATCACCTCCACAAGTTCGGTCAATCAAGAACCGATCCATTTCGATCACAAGGGTCACCCTCATGTGGTATTGTCAAAATGGTTAGAACACGTCATGAAGGAAACCCATTCCGATGACCAGCCACGACAGTTCGATGCCACCAGCATAAAATCCAATCGATACGCCCGGGTGCTGCCTGCTACATGCGCCTCTCTATGTACTTTCAATTGGATCAATTGAATAATTGAGCCAAATTATATTAACCCCAGCAGCTGGCCAACTGTTACTCGATATTCTTGGCGTACAATCCTTTGGCTCGTAAAAAATCAGTCTGTTGAAGTGGTAGCATAAACCAGAAGACTTTAGTACACCGGGTTGTAGGACATCGTTTTTTATGCCGTCGATTCTACCGGCTTTTGCCATGTGGGTATCTTTATATTCAATTAACAATTTGATATGGGTTTTTACAATCGGGAATCGATTAGACCGAACGGGATTTCGGATCACCCCAAAAAGTGGTTCGTTTGAACTTTGCGAACTAATGACCAAAGTTTCGGGTTAATTTAATTGCTGTAGCAATGAAGCGAGGTTAATGAAATAATGAAACTTTTGGCCAGAATTTCCGATGAAAATGTAATGAAAAATACACATTATGATACCAAGAGAAAACATTTGCGTAATAATAACAATGGAAAATGTTACAAGTCTTCAGTATCGTTCGTGCGAAATTATCGTCACATTACTGTAATCTAAAAAATTATCATAAGTTCCAGGGTACCCCTACTTATTTGTTTGTTCCCGGTGAAAGGGAGATTCCATCACACACTTCCATTCGTAGGAAAGTTAGAAATGGTCAGGATTTTGAACGTTGAACGTCGAATCAAAAGCTTAGTTACGCCTCTATGGCTTTTATGGCTGGCAGAACGCGATTTCCAGAATTTATGGCAGGCATTAAAAGTTGTTGTTCCCACCAAGCCCGAGCCCCCTGATCCTAAGAGTCCAATTTGGTCTGGTTAGTATATAAGTAGAACCGTCGTTTTGCACACTGACATCCTTCCGATGACGGGCGACTACGACAATGATGGCAGTCGCGTTATCATGTCTGATCCAGCCAGACCGTCTGCCGGAACTTTTCACCGGAAAGCGTCCGTCTCTAATATGGAGCTAATATGCGTCGAGTTAGGTCAATTATGACACCCGCGCACCCGCCACCAGAACTATGGCAAACATGAAATGATGGCACATTAGTCGTAATGGTCTGGCCATCGCATCGCATCGCATCGGTACCAGCTGCATACATACCGTCATATTTTAGGAAGAACTTTTCGGTTTACTGGACCGAGTCTGTAAGGGGATCATCAAATTTGTCTCCGGCAAATTGCAATTAGTTGAACATTGTATGCCCGATTGCATTGTTGAACGCCTGTTGGTATGAATATTCGGAAAATATGTGGGTGTATGTTCAATACAATGTTTCATTATTGATCTTGAGCTTTTCAAACCTAAATCAGAATCGTGGATTCCTGGGATTTCAAATTAAACTTTAATTTAACCTTTGTCTAAAGGGTGATACGGTCAAAATTTGGTCAAGGGAAAACGCGTGTAAATCGGTTGAATCGTTTATTTCAAAAATCAAATTAAATTTCTTTTTCAAGTTAAATTAGTACAAAATTCAGGAAAAATATTTAGTTAGGCTTCCGCTTTTCCAAATCCGAATTGCCGGGCCTTACGCTTAACCCCTGCCATCAGATTTTGTACAGCCACCTTGTCCACCTTCTTCGCCGCAGAAAGCCAGTTTGCCTTGAACTGCTGCTCGTCCTTAGCAGTTTTTTTGGTCTTCTTTAGGTTCCGCTTGACAATAGCCCAGTATTTCTCAATTGGGCGGAGATCTAGCATGTTGGGAGGGTTCTTGTCCTTGGGAACCATCTGCACGTTGTTGGCGGCGTACCACTCCTCCATGGCCTTTTTACCGTAATGGCAAGATGCCAAATCCGGCCAAAACAGTACGGAACAACCGTCTTTCTTCAGGAAAGGAAGCAGACGTTTATTCAAACACTCTTCCACGTAAATTTCTTGGTTGACAGTCCCGGAAGCTTTCAAGCCACAGGTACAGATGGCTTGCCAAACCAGATATTTCTTCGCGAACTTTGACAGTTTCATGTGCTTGAAAATATCTGCTACCTTTCCCCTTCCTTTTGCCATATAAAACTCCTGTCCCGGAAGCTGCTTGTAGTCGGCTTTGACGTAGGTTTCGTCGTCCATTACCACGCAGTCAAACTTCGTCAGCATCGTCGTGTACAGCCTCCGTGATCGCGCTTTGGCCGCCGTATTTTGTTTATCATCGCGTTTTGGAGTCAATACCTTCTTGTAAGTCGATAGTCCGGCTCGTTTTTTGGCTCGATGCACGGTTGTAGACGATACACCCAGCTTATTTGCGGCATCTCGGAGAGAAAGGTTAGGGTTTCGCTTGAAACTACCGGCAACCCTCTTTGTCGTCTCAGCGGCTTCCGGTTTTCGATTTCCCCCCGATCCAGACTTCCTGGCTGTCGATAAACGTTTCCAAACACTTTTATTACATTTGTAATGGTTGATTTGGCAACTTTTAGCGATTTTGCCAGCTTTGCGTGCGAGTAGCTCGTTTTTTTCGCGATACGCGAGCAAAATTTTGATACGCTGCTCTTCTTCCTTGGACGGCATTTTGACAACTAAAAAGTGAATTCCAAAATCAAAATAGGAGCAACATTCTACACACACACCTTCAAAATGAGGGGTGTTCAATTTTTTTAAATGCAAAATTGAAAGAAATACGTCAAGTTGATGTTGACCAAATTTTTACCGTATCACCCTTTAGATTCTATATCTATCTGAATTCTATATTTGCAACCATGCCCATTGAGCTGGATGATTCAAAAAGCTAATTGAAAGTTTTCACTGTTTAGTGAAAGAACCAGTTAACTGCTTTCATCAGAAAGAGAGCTCTTAAAAAAATCACGTGACTCCCATGTGGTACACCACAGTTAACCGAGAATACGCTGGATTTCGCTTTCTCAAGCTTCACGAACTAGACTCTCTCTGTTAGGTGTGATGCGCATCTAATCTGCAATGATTCGACTTAATCCGTGACTTCACTCGGATAAAATCTCTAGTTGAATCCAGTCCCTTGAACAATACTTTTGTTTTCACTTTTGGGTTAATTGAGTGAAGAAACCTTCCTTTTACGATTTCGTTCCATAAACTCATAAACTAACCATTGGCGAATGCAAAATATTCATGATATGCGTTATGTAATAAATCGTTCAAAAATGGTACCATGTAAAGGGTGTTCGGATAAAAAAGTGGCCAGACTAAATATCGTGTAAATCGAGTATTTGTGTATTAAAAAAATCTAAGTATCTTTCTTTTTGAAGTTCAATATGTATTAAAGACATAAAAAAATACTCAGTTAAGTATCCGGTTGACGTAGTCCAAATTAGCGAGACTCTCGTTTGACGCTTTCCATTAGATTTTGTGCAGTCAATTTATCCACTTTCTTCGCCGCAAAACGGCAGTTTGCTGTTCTCGCCGCTAACAGTTTTTTGGATCTTCTTACAGTTTTACTTAACTATCGTCCAATAATTTTCGATTAGGAAAAGTTCTGGTGTGTTGGGAGGGTTCTTATCCTCGTGCACAACCTGAATGTTGTTAGCGGCATACCTTTTTTCATAATGACAGAATGCCAAATCCGGCCGGTTTTTGGGGTTTTTTATGTGACTGATAAGAAAAGATACGGCGAATTTCAGTTGACCACTTTTTGATCCGAACACCCTATTTTTTTGCCATTCAATGGCAAGTTCGTTGGAATTGAACAATGTGCTGGAACCCATACTAGCAAGATTATGAAAAGCCTTAACCCTAGAGTAATCAGTCTTTTCCGTATTTATTTAATTTTACTTGGGTATAATTTAAAAGGATGAACTTTGACTTCACTATGAAATGCGAGTGACCTTTAATAAACATAAAAAGTCTCTTAATATCTAAGATTTTAATTTTTATATCAATTTTTTAGTATGTTAAGTGAATTAATATTCTATTATTATGTTTCTAATAAATATCTTTTTTTCTTGTTTCAGGTATTTACATCAACTTTGTTTTCTTGAGGAAAAGCACGGAAAGTATGAATATCAATCGGTAACTAAACCAGTGACAAAACGGTCGGTTTTGAGTTAATGATGCAAAACGATTCTTCATATTTCATACTATATTTAATGATTTTCTTCTAGATTTTTCGGATTTTACTTACATACTTTTACGTTTGAAAGCAAAATACAAATTTTCGAAAAATATATTAAAAATGGCCAAACACAACAACTTTAAACCGTGTTTTCTCGAAATAAGTTTTGATGCACTATGAATGAATCTCTTTTGCTTCAAAGGCCTCAAATATAAATCACGTGGTAAAACAAGCACCTCCTTCTTACTGTCACACTTGGTATGATTACTCAATACAAACAATTTTCAATGAACGGGATCATTGCTTTCGATGTACGAATGAAAAGCTGTTTGATAAAGCTAATTTTACAGGTTTTCCAAAATAATGTTTTTGAAATACATTTTTTGAAACATTAGGCAGTAAATGAGGGATTGTGCGTTCTTAAAACATGTAGAATGAGAATACTCTTTTTTTCACGAATCAACGCTGGGATGGAAGCTGCCGCATCAGCTCAGTCAACTTTTCATTCCGCAGGGCCACCGTACCCGGTCGAAAACAATACGCATTTTTCTTTTAAAGATATGTGAAATAATAGTCGTAAGTCTAGTGGACATTACTTCAATTTGCTGTACAAATTTCTACACATTTCGTTTTTGGTTTAAAGCATAGGTTCAGTTTCTTTTAAAGTGTGATTAAAGATACGAATTGTTGATGACATTTGTTAAATTGAAGTATTGTGCTGAGCTGAAGCATTCTGAGGTATACTTCTTTTGGGTATAAAGTCGAAAATACTGGTCTTCATTCATCAACTTTCATACATCCCAGAAGGTGTCATAATATCAAAGGAGGAGAGGTTTTCTTTCAATAACATCCAAATCCACCTAGATAAAAATGTTGCACTGTTGCATCGAATATAACGTTTTTCGCGACAATATAAAAATAAAATAACAGTTTCGACAATTCTCACCAGAAATGCCATAAGTCCGTGTATCGCGTTTTTACGTTGATGTAATGTTTGAACTCAACCATACAATTCGAACGAATTGGAAAACTTTCAGATTTTCATTTATCTTGACGAATAGCGTGTTAGAACTTTTATGCAAAGCAGACATTAGGTATCAATCATTCATATCTCGACTGGGGGAAAACTCCAAAAACTTTTCTAAACCCCAAATCAAGAACGCACCATAATGACGCAGTAAATCCTCACATGGAACGCGATAAATCTACCAAGGTCATAACCACTCCAAGGTGATAAATCTCAACAAATCCTGCGCCACGTTACCATCACACTTGAAACATGGCCAGGGCAGTAGCAGGACGCAAATTTTTATTATTCGACAATCCGTTCCGAAAGAAAAAAACACTTGAAGAAGCATAAGCAGGGGAGATTTCCGCGCTAAGCCATGGCCGTCCAAGCGCTTAGGATGGTTATCTTTTCAGTGGCCTGTTGTAGGAAAATCCACTTGAAAAGCTATCAGCATCATCCGCAAGGCTGGACCTATTCAGGGTGAGATGTAGAAAATAACGAGATTTTTCCTCGCAACTGTAACGATATCAGCTACTGTTCGTGGGAAATGGTCTCCGGTGACACTTTTGCTGGTCGTCCAAGGTACAAGAACTTTCTGTTATCTGGAATGTCACGTACCTATTCGTCGTTTGCCGGCTTTGTTGATAGGGAAATGTGTGGTGAGTGCCAGAAAATTATCTCCAGAGCCCCGCCACTCAACAGAAGGAAAAACATCCATAGCGGATTTGGATGGTTCTGAAATGTTGCTTCTACGAACGGCTTTAAGTAGAACTTGAGTGTTCAAATTATTTTCGCTTGCTGTGTATTAAAAAGATTCAAAACGAAATTCGGATTACAGAGATTTTGTACGAGTTCTGTTGAATAAGATTAGTGAGACACTATTGTTGACCCATTGATGATTGTATTGTTGAAAGAACTGTGGTGTCACCTCCATCAATTGTGTGCCTTTTTAAGATGATTAGATTGTAGTGTTTTCCCATCCAGTTGAAAAAGGTTGTGTCATACCTCAATCAAATCTTCCTGCCTCAGGTTCCAGCAGAAATCGTCAAATGCCCTTGTGCAAAATGTCAATTTGCGAATCTGTCACGAAGCAGCCGTTGCTGGTTGCTTCATCAAATTACAGCAAACTGTGGAAGTCAACTTGCCCAATGATGGTACTCAATCTAATCGTTTCCAGTCTTTTTCGAATCGTTCTTTAACGGGGAACCATTTCCGGTGACGAACATGGTTCTTTTCCATTCATGGTGGGTCGCCCTGCCAACCCGATGCCGAGAACGTCCTCCGACTAACCAGTCAATGCTTGGAGAAGAAAACAAACGTCAACGGTTTTTTTCTCGTTCCCCAACTTCTATTCATTTTTGTGACACAGGAGAATCCATCGAAGTCGTCCCTTGCATGTCTGTTGAATTTTGACACGCACGCACTTATCAAACGGTTTGGAGAAGAGTCTCCCTCCCTTTCTAGAGTTTAGTTAGTCCATGGGTCACGCGATCCACCAACAACTAAACTCTAGAACTGTCGAGTGTGTGTAGAGGAATTCTCCGTTCTTTCTTTTTCTCCCATTCTGGAAGTGATGATGTTACTGTCAGAGAAGAATCTGGTTACCAAGCCGCGCTCCGCATGAATGGCTTTATGGAAGCATGTTGAAGACAGTTTATCATCGAAATGAGGCAACATAAAGTCATAAATATTTCTTTGTTTAGCCTAAATCGTTCCTAGAGTGATTTCGTTTTTTGTTTCTTCTATTTTTCCCGGGCGGCAAAAAACACCATGCCTGTCAAGTTCGGTTCGGCGAATGCGTTATATGAGAGGCCAAAGTGCTATCACAGTATAATTTGAGATAATACTAGCTAGACCCAAATGTCCACTGGGTGGCTGAGAAGTGGTGCATAGAAGAATCGATTAGAGATAGGCAAATCGTGAGGAAACAAAACTAAAACGGTTCGATTTTCTGGAAGGGTTGAGCTGAGACACTATAACACGTTTGCCGCCTCGGGGTTATCTGAGAGGAAACAATTAAAAAAGTTAATGGCTAGAATCGACAGATCAATCTGAACACCATTTTCGAATTATGAATGTACTTTTGTTTGAAAATAAATAAATGGAAAAATTTTAGATGTCGTTGAAGATCAGTACGCGTTCTTTATTACAATTTTTATTTAAAAAAAATAAGAAATGTTCTATTTTACTTTTATTCAACTAAAAAATACTCATTTCGAAAAAAAAATCAGTCAAGTTCTGTTATTATAAGAAACTTGATTGTTATAAATCAAATATCCTTTTTTAGAAAATAGTGAACTATTTAGGTTACCCGAATCTTGAAAAATAGAATGAAATATGTCTTATGAAAACACTATAAGGGTAAAAATCGCTATTCTCATACGGTTTTTGTTTCACTTTACCACTTGAACGTCCCACGACTGTTTTACTTGCACTAATGCCCAAGGTCCAAACAAGTGGTTACGCTAGATCTTGCACTTTATATTTCAGTAACGAGTTAACTGATTCTTTCAGGTGATTAAAATTTCATTTTTTTTAAATTTTCTGTGTGATGTAATTCAAATGCTTTAAAGGCGTTAATCTGAATGTTATTTTATCGTTATTCAACTGAAAGATTTTCAAAGCTCATCACATTTAACCAATGTGCAAAGAATTTGAGACCTTGTTTTGACTAACTTCAGCTCGCTTAATTACAATATGCAATACATTTTTTCTATCAGCTCTCGTTTTCGAAATAACTCTTGAAAATAGGTTATATTTGGCTTTAGAAATTTGTGCACTCTTTTTGTAAAACTAGAAAATTACAAAGATTTCGAAAATAAAGGTTTTAATGATAATTACAATTAACTTTCCCGAACAACGTGAGTAATCTTTATCTCTGAAAAAAGTTTAGGGGATTTTTTTAAATTATTTTACAATTTGAGCCGGTGATTTTCAGATTTTGCCCAAAATATCAAATTTGGTTCATTTTTTCGATTTTAAAACATGATTTATCACATGAGAGATTTTAAAAAAACTTATGATTTTGGCTATTTTTTTATAAAATGCTTTACGAGACATTTAATTTTTTTCGTGCTTCTCAAACAACTCACATATACCTACAGGTGGCACAGGCTTCTAACAGCGCAAACGGGGTTAATAGATCTAAAAAGTGATCAAAATTAATTTCGTCTAAACGGTAAACGATAGACAGTTGATGTCTTCACAAGATTTTCATATTTTTCGAATATTCTGAAAAAAAATCACCTAGAAAGGAAGATAAGAAAATGTATTTCTTTAAATAATTATTTTAGAGACTTCATTGTCTTTACAAAAAATGTAGATTTATTTATTTTATACTTTGTCGAAGACATAATCAAAATCGCATAAAAACCAAAAAAAAAGTTACAAGCGTTTCAATTTAATATGTATTTTAATATATGATTTAGAAACTTGATATATAAGAAAAAGTTGTTTAAAATGTTAAAACACACAATTTTGCGGAACATGTCAAGTAAATATTTCAGGGTGGCCAGCGAACCGGGAAAACCCTGGAATTTTGAATCAAAACCGGGAAAAAACATTGTTGATCGTTTTTTCTATATATGAACTTATATATTGAATTCCTAATTTCATTTATTTCATAATGACTTATTTATTTTCCAAAAGCGGGGAAATATATGGATTTAAATTCCATGGGAACAATGCGTAAAAACTC
>NC_073692.1:264120812-264195812 GCF_029784155.1 Uranotaenia lowii
TTGTCTTATGTCTTTTGTCTCAGGTCTCTTGTCTCAGGTTTCAGGTCTCCAGTCTCATGTCTCTTGTCTCATGGCTCAGGCCTCAAGTCTTATGTCTCTTGTCTCAGGTTTCATGTCTCTCGTCTCAGGTTTCAGGTCTCATGTCTCAAGTCTTATGTCTTATGTCTCAGGTCTCTTGTCTCAGGTCTCTTGTCTCAGGTCTCGGTCTCAGGTCTCGGTCTCAGATCTCAAGTCTCAGATCTCATGTCTCTTGTCTTAGGTCTCAGGCCTCAGGTCTCAGGTCTTAGGTCTCAATGTCATTATCATCTCATTGTAGATGTCATATCATGTCAGATCCTACCTGTCCCAGCTTCAAGTTTTTTTTACAAGGTTTTCCGCAACACCAATCGTCTGTGGCATCAACACACGAACGGAATTCTCAATCACCACCTTCCGCAAACATCAATCAACCACGACAGACTCAACCAAAATGTTATCAAGTTTTGAATCTACACCCAAAGAAGAGGTTGCAAAATTTCAATGCCACTCGGCGCGCACTCAATGCCAAAAAAGTGCTAAAACATACATTGAATCAAAGATGATACGATTACTAGCACTACTGACATAAAGACTCGAGCTCCCGTGCAAAATGATGCACGACCACTACATTCAAGCGAAATAACAAAAACATTATATGGAATTTTCATCCTATTGGATAATTCATACCAGAATTTAAGAAAAAACAAAAGATGAGAATCAAACTCACTTAACCAGTGTACCAACTGAGTAAGATAGCGAACGAAGACTTATTGTCATTGACTGAGCGAATTTGGGGTCATTTTTTAATTTCTAAAACCCTGGGGTCTAAAAAGCTTCGTTTGGGTTCAAAACCCATCCATGATTTTTTGCAAAATTTTTAAGTAACGTTCACATGAGTAAAATTGAACTTATAGGTTTTATCGGAAAATTGAATATTTTGTACTGAAAAATCAACATCATTTTATTCTTTAAATTCTTTAAAGGAAATTTTCCACTGAACAACTTTGTCGAAGACCGTTACTTCGTATCTTTTTAACAGGGGTATGTCTTTTGGCAGTGAAATACAATAAATTCAATGAACACCACTTCTCGGTGCCCATCGAGGTATTGCATGACTACTTTTCATGCAATACTTCGTGAGACACCAGCAGTTCGACAAAGTTGTTCAGTGGAAAATTTCCTTTGGAGAATTTATAAATTGGTACAAAAACCATCAGTAGGCTCGGTTCCTCAAAAGAAACAAAAATGACGTTGATTTTTAAGTGCAATATATTAATTTTTCCCATACAAACCTTAAAGTTCAAAATTACTCATGTAAACGTTACTTAAAAAATTTAAAAAAAAAAAATCATGAAGCCAAAACGAAGCTTTTTAGACCTCAGGGTTTGAGAAATTCAAAAATGACCCCAAATCGACTCAGTCTATTGTCAAGTCTTCCTGTCGTGGCTGATCACCTAAAAACGCGCTGCGTTGGCTTTCTGTTTTTCATCCTGCTTTGCCTTTGATGGGAATTGGAGACGAGAAACTGTTTTTTATTGTCGATTAACGAACACACGTACAGCTGCTTTGTTGCCGGACATCTTGGCCGGTGATTGTTTGCCGGGTTTCGGAAACAAAGAATATTTTCTTTAATGCCGCTTCACATACTTACACAGCGCTCGGAACATCATTCGACAATTTCCTTTTGCTGGCTGTTTTTCCACCCTCCTTTGTTTTGTGATTATTCAATGCGGCTGCGCTGGGAAGGCAATGTCGGCGATGAGAAAGCTTGTTAATGCCGGTCCGGCATAAAATCTTATGCCGATAATTTCACCTCCAAGGAAGTTCATTTTTGGAGTAGAGTTAATTTCTTTTTTTATATTCAAACAAGCTAGCTTCTTTTGCTGAAATGTCCAAGGTGGTGGTTGCAAAATTGCAGCTCAGCACAAGATGTAAATCTGAAATTTCATGGTTATAGGGTTGCTACAGTTCTACTGCCAGAAATATTAAGAATTTTTTTTCATCCTTTTCATAGAAGGGAAATAAAGCTTGTAAAGGGTGATACGGTCAAAATTTGGTCAAGGGAAAACGCGTTTAAATCGGTGAAATCGTTTATTTAAAAAATCAAATTAAATTTCTTTTTCAAGTTTAATTAGTTTAAAATTCAGGAAAAATATTCAGTTAGGCTTCCGCTTTTCCAAATTCGAATTGCCGGGCCTTACGCTTAACCCCTGCCTTCAGATTTTGTACAGCCACCTTGCCACCTTCTTCGTCGCAGAAAGCCAGTTTGCCTTGAACTGCTGCTCGTTCTTAGCAGTTTTTTTGGTCTTCTTTAGGTTCCGCTTGACAATTGCTCAGTATTTCTCAATTGGGCGGAGCTCTGGCGTATTGGGAGGGTTCTTGTCCTTGGGAACCACCTGCACGTTGTTGGCGGCGTACCACTCCATGGCCTTTTTACCGTAATGGCAAGATGCCAAATCCGGCCAAAACAGTACGGAACAACCGTGTTTCTTCAGAAAAGGCAGCAGACGTTTATTTAAACACTCTTTCACGTAAATTTCTTGGTTGACAGTCCCGAAAGCTATGGAAATGCTGCTTTTCAAGCCACAGGTACAGATGGCTTGCTAAACCAGATATTTCTTTGCGAACTTTGACAGTTTCATGTGCTTGAAAATATTTGCTACCTTTCCCTTTCTTTTGCCGTATAAAACTCCTGTCCCGGAAGCTGCTTGTAGTCGGCTTTGACGTAGGTTTCGTCGTCCATTACCACGTAGTCAAACTTCGTCAGCATCGTCGTGTACAGCCTCCAAGATCGCGCTTTGGCCGTCGTATTTTGTTTATCATCGCGATTTGGAGTCACTACCTTCTTGTAAGTCGATAGTCCGGCTCGTTTTTTTTTGGCTCGATGCACGGTTGTAGACGATACACCCAGCTTATTTGCGGCATCTCGGAGAGAGAGGTTATGGATTCGCTTGAAACTACCGGCAACTCTCTTTGTCGTCTCAGCGGCTTCCGGTTTTCGATTCCCCCCGATCCAGACTTCCTGGCTGTCGACAAACGTTCCCCAAACACTTTAATTACATTTGTAACGGTTGATTTGGCAAATTTTAGCAATTTTGGTAGCTTTGCGTGCGAGTAGCTCGGATTTTCGCGATGCGCGAGCAAAATTTTGATAAGCTGCTCTTCTTCCTTCGACGGCATTTTGGCAACTGAAGAGTGAATTCCAAAATCAAAATAGGAGCAACATTCTACACACACACACCTTCAAAATGAGGGGTGTTCAGGTTTTTTAAATCCAAAATTGAAGGGAATACGTCACGTTGATATTGACCAAATTTTGACCGTATCACCCTTTACTTCTACGTCGTTCATTTATCGACTGGTTAGATGAATGTAAATCTCTAAAACATTTTTGATAAACTGTTTGAAGTCACATACATATATTTTTCAAGTGTAAATATGTTTTGTATTTGAAGTCGTTGGTAACCCTAACTGGCCAAAGTTGCTGCAAGCCGCGAATATGATTACAATTATTTATACCCGGATCGGTTTGAATATTTGCAGAAAGGCGCATCGATTTATATGTAAAATAAAGCTATGTTTATTGTTTCGCTTAACGGTCGTGTGCACGCGATAGACGTTTGGTCGAGACTTGCACATTCCAGAAGTAAGTGAGCGAGGCAGAGAAAGAGAGTGACGAGATATGAATAAGTTTTTTTTCTAAATGGACATTCCATTCCTGACCTTTCCGCAAGACCCCATGACGAGCTGGCGTTATGTTGTGAAGCTTCTGGCAAACGAGACTCTAGCGTTGGAGCACGAGAACGAACAGATAACAATCTAATGACCCGATCCAGAAATGTGTGACAACGGCCTCGCTGCTGGTCGCAATGATCATAATTGGTGCTGGAATTGAATGACTCGATCTCTGGAAACTAATTGCTTCGGCACACACTGTAGGTCAACAGCTCAGTCACATTTAGAATACAGTTTCCATTTATCATAACCAAAGTGCCAAAACTTGTCTTCTCTCCCATTATTGAGCTAATGATTTTTGAAAGCGTGCGTTTTCGACAGTGATAGTTCTCTCGATAGTTTGTGATGGAAGGTCACAGCAGCGTGAACCTGCCAAATTAATCATATTCAAAATCCTAGTCTCTGTCTCTTTCGGACAAATCGACACACAGTGCTCAAGCGAGTTCATCGACCGTGATGAAAAATCACCATAAATCGTTTGAGTTCCCTTCATTTCTAAGCCCCAGCTGCTGAAGCATCTTTACTAGGTTCTCTGGTATGTTGCGCCTGAGTTGTTTGTTGGTTCGGCCAGAAGATCGCACACTCGACATGTTATGAAACTTTCCAGATTAGAAGATCACAACCGTTCTCTCCTGGTGGCTCTTGTGGTTTTTCGCTGCTGGCATAGAAATATGTATCATCAATTTCCTCACGAGATCTGCGTGGTGATTAACGACAGGTCAACTGCTGTCGGTACCAGGTTTTCCTCAACAACTTTCATCAGCGCAGACAAGCCGGCTCAACATTTGGCCGTTTAAATATCCACTCGTAACTTTTGCACAACCAACGCAACGCTTGTTCGGTTTCTTGGTTCACTTTTTCTCTCTTTTTTTCAAGTGCCGAGATTTTTGAACCTCCCAAAAACGACGCTGCTCCTTTGAAGGTGAAATTCAAGTGTTTCGCTCCAGAGAGGCCCCACAACCGGGGAACGCGATTCATACGCGCTTAGTCATTATCGCATAACGCACAAAACACGGACGATGGATGAGTGTTTACTGTATGGAAAAGGCCGGACGAAACGGAGGCAATGCAACAAGCTGTATGAGAATTTGAAAAGATTTTTCACGTAGGGGCTTTGTGGCGGTGGTGCGAAGGGCAGCAGCGGATGGCAAAACCATCTTTTTAACCGGAGGAGGGACCTTAAAAATAGATTCATTTCAAGGTTGAATCTGATCGGCGGCAGCGGCGGCACTCATAAGTCGGGAGCGTAAAGAACAAATCTCCAAAGGGGTGGCCGGCCACCCGGTACACACAGTGCTGCTTATGCTAGGCAAAATCGCAAACCGAATCCGATGAACTGATGTGTAGTAAGTTGGACAATCGAGGTCCTATTTCAATTTTAATTTCGTTTTTTTTTGTTTATTCGATTATAGTCTTTTTAACAGCTTTATGTCATTCGCGACTTATATCAACGATGCAATTGGCGGAAAGTTACTGAAAATCTTATCCGGTTCAACTGTGTTCGATGTTCTTTCTTGGGCTCGAACTCACGGACATCTGCTCAGGAGGCAATTGACTTGCCAACTGAGCTATATCATAAGCCCTTTAATTCTAAAAGATCAATCAAATGGTCGGTGCACACAGGGGTAAATGAGCAAAAAATGTGATGATAATTATTTGCGGCCAAACGGTACACGTTAGACATTTGATGTCTTCGAGACATTTTATGTAAATTGATTGATCTTTCATATTTCATTAAGTAAAGTGTAATTAACTTACTAAGGAGGGAGATAAAAAAAATTATTTATTGAAATACTTAGATAAGAAATACTTAGTTTTGAAGCTTGACATGTTCAGTAAAGTTGTAGATCATGTAATTTTAAGAAACTTTGTCGAAGACATCATCAAAATTGCATTTGAAAATAAAAGTTACACGTACAAGTTACACACGCCTGATTTTTGTATGTGATGAAAAATGGGTTGTAAGGAACTGGATTAGGTACCATTGCTGAAGTTAAAAATTGAAAATGTGGTTGAATCAAAGAAATCGAAAGATTCCCTAAATAAAGGGAATCTTTCGATTGCTGTGATTCAGTAGCAGTATTCAACCAAGTAGGTTCACAACACATATTAGAGTGAATATGTGGAGCGATGACCAAAAAAAAGGTCATCACTTTGAGCGAAATTTCCGTTACTTTAACGTAGCCTAATTTTGCCGGATTTTTATTTCACCAGTTCCCTGATTCTCGAAAAAAAAATATTGGCAACCCAGGCGGGAAGAGATAAATCGTACTGCAATCAAGAGCAGCGTTGCCAGATTGAAAACCGCTCAAGTCCGTAGATTTTTGGAAAATAGAAAAATGTACTGATTTCGGCAAAATTAAACTTGATGACCTTTTTTTTTTTTTTGGTCGTCAGGTAGAATTTTCAGTTATCCGCAGAATCCCTTGAATTTTTTCGATAATCCGTAGAAAAACCTAGGAAATGCTAAAAATCCGTAGATTTCGAGCATCGATCCGTAGATCCGTAGAAATGCAGAAAATCCGTAGAACTACGGAGAAATCCGTAGATCTGGCAAGGCTGATCAAGAGTGAGATTGTCAGCATAAAAGAGTGAGCGAGATCATTCACATCAGCTGATGAAATGAATTCTCTTCTCCGAAAAAATGTATTGCGCATTGTTTGTTGGGAGAAATCTGAGAGCTAGCTAACACAGTTTTTTCTTGGTACGTTGACGAACGCTACGCTCTCCGAACCAGAGGTGTCCTCATTTTTCAGAATTTGTCTTGATTTTCGAGAGGCCGTCCTGATTTTTCAAAAACTCTCAAATTGTCCTGATTTTTTGAAAAAAGAAATCTAAATTAGAATTGAATTTGTAGTTAAATGATGAAAACAGCAAACGAATTTGAACCTCTTAAACCGAAGGTAATCTTCGGTTCAGATGATTTTTCAATAGTGTTTTATGATATAAACTGCAGGCCAGCTAAGAAGTTGACCTTTTCTGTTGCGTAAATTAAGGCGTCTACAGCAGTGATATTTCGTCTTCATTTATGCAATCTAAGAAGAGCTGCATTTTATTTTCACCAATCTACAGGTATATTAAAAAGTCATGTTTTTTTTCGGTGTCCTGATTTTTGATCTGCTCCGAACGCTGCATTTGACAGTTATTTTTGAAAGAAAAAAAATCCAAAACAGCAAACAGCAATGGGCATGGTCAAGGTTGCCGAAATCACTGAAATATCTCTAATTTTTTCAGAATTTTGAGCAAATTTTCGTCTCAGAATCTGTGTCACAGAACACAGAGTTTTGTAATTTTTCACAGATTTCTAAAATTGTGCAAACCGTTCCAAATTCATAAATTTTTATATTCACATGAACCCATGAGCTATGGGTTTTGAATCAAATATATGAAAATGTTCTGGAGTTAGTACTGTTTAATGATTTCATCACGTTTTTTGTTACATCAATTTAATTTGTAAATGTTTGGTATGTTTTTTTTTGTAAAAAGCGTAGAAAAAACATGACTGAATCACGTCACAGAATTTTTGTGTCAAAACACAGAATTACAGATTTTTTTTAGCAAAACCATAGAATCTTTTTCGGCAACCTTGGGCATGGTAGCCACAGATACAGATTTATCTTAAGAAGTTCAGATTTTTTCATTATTTTTGGTACAGATTCTGTCCGCACAGAAGACAGATTTAAAGGATTTGATGAAGATTTGTGGGTACACCTTTAAATTATTAAACCATAAAAAACAAACGAAACCATATCGATTAATCGTTTCATTTAGAAAAAGAATTCAGATTCATGTGAAATTCGTCAATTTTGAAAAATAATAACGTAGTTAAAAGGAGCTTCCGAATGTTAAAACACCTTTTGAAGGATTAATTAATTTTGATTATTGAAAAAATGAGAGAAAAGAAATGGTTTACACAGTCACGCAAAATTTAAAAAGAAAACGATAGATTTTCCTAATATTTTCTACCGATGATATTTATATATTGTCTCATCTCAGTGTAGGTGGATGACTAAAACACTAGGGCGCTCTTGGCTAGAACTCTCTTTTTCCCACTCAGATGCGATAGCTTTCAGCTAGGGAATCCATAAATCGTTATCTTTCGATAGAATTTGCCGATCAAAACACCCGGGAGATAGATTTTCATCCACAACAACACTATACTAGCGCTTATCAATTGAAATTTGGCTCTCGATAAGTGGTGCATTCCGATTCAAATTTATCGTCTCTTTTAACGTTATGGATAAGTTCTAGCTCCCGGAAGAGAGAAAATTCTTCACTACACAGTAAACGAAAATTACCGAGTTCGGTAATTTTTTTTACCGAAATCCTAACATGTGTAAATCGTTAAACTGTTCGGTATTTTTTTCGGTAAAAAATAAACGAACATCGGTAAATAAAGAATCGATTTACCGATATTCGTTTAATTTTTACCGAAAAAATTACCGAACAGTTTAACGATTTACACATGTTAGGATTTCGGTAAAAAAAATTACCGAACTCGGGAATTTTCGTTTACTGTGTATGAAGGACGGGACGCAAGATGCAAATAACTGGAAAAAAACACTCTCTGTGCGTTTGTTGTCTTGTTCGCTTCCTGTTTTGTCGGAGAATATTCTTAGAACTAGAACTGACTGAGAGAAAATAATTTCGAACGAGTATAAGTGTTACACGAGTGATAAACCAGTTATCATTACTCATTATCAGTTTTGCTCGATTTGCTTCCCTGTTTACAGCTCGTGTTAACTCGGATAACGAGTGAAGCACGATCAGCGGAAGAGGATTACACTCAGAAGCCGAACTGAAAACAGTGTTGTTTTCTGCCGGCTCTTTGTTGTTTGGGAGAAGTCGACCAACCACGCACAGAATGATACGATGCACACACGTTTTGCGTAATGCAAAGTCATAAGGACAGTCTCACTCAGTTGAACCCTTCTAGAGCAGTTGTTTCAGGAGTGTCTTTTCTTGTCTGGCCTCTTGGATTTTGCAGTGGTGATACGATATGCTGCCATTTTCTAGACCAAGATCTTCATGCGGCTGAGGCTGCCAGTTGAATTTTCCACGAAGGATTTCTGGTACTAACAAACAAATTGCTTTCGGATTTTCCAACACTCTTTAGTTTTTGTCGGTGATTTTTAACCACCTTTACAGAAATATACGAATCTCGGTAATTCGGACCCTTCTGAACGAAATATCGAACGGGGTACAGTTTAATCATATTTTCTTACTTTTCATCTTCTCATTCCTTCAAAACTGTACTTAGGTAGTGGTCCAGTGGTTCATATTGGTGTGCGTTTAGAGATTTTCAGTACCCATATAAAATTTTTTGATTATTTAAAACTAATCATAGGTCTTTTTTTCTATTTCAGGTAACGAACGGAACTGCTTTGAATCTTCTCACGTAACAGTACCCACTGTAAATCGTAAGCTAAACTTTCACTATAAATATCAAACAAAAATGGCTCTCATATCAGCTCCAAATGCACAGAATTCTAATTATCCTGGATGCCAATCTGAAAACAAAATCAGAAGAAATTTTCCAATTTGCTATTCGAGCATTTTTGGAGTAAACCTTATAAATCATATGACAGAATTAGGAACACTCTGAGAGTTGATTTCTCCATGTCCGCCAAACTGCGGCACCGATTTGTATTTTTGATTTTGAATTGAAATTTCCTGAATTGATAACCTGCTCCTATTTTCAACAAAGTTACTAATAAAATTTCAACATGTTTAGACAAGAGTTTAGAACTCGGCAACACAAATATTTAGACGAAACAGATTAAGCCTTTTCATATATAATTTAAAAAAAAAACAGATTTAAATATAGCAAAAAGAAGGTTAACTTACCATACTGATTGAAAATCAAAGTTCGTTGACAGAAGAATGCAAATTTTCCAAACAACTGAGCTAACTACGAAAGCATCCATTGTTTCAAAGTTTTCACGTAGGTTTTGTTATGCAAACACCCCAATCAAGTGATTAGTGTCAAAATCATTTGAGTCATTTGAGTTAAAATCCTGGTCCAACATTTCCCCACAGGCAAGTAAGCGTAAGTAAGTGTGAATTAAACTTCCATTGCATTGAACTTTTTTCAACGTTGCTGCTGCATAAAATTCAATCACCAAGCAGAGCATGATGTTCCCATGACATCTGTCATCAACTTGGCACAAAGTTTCTGGTGCTGCTGCTTTGCTGTACCGTACGACGATGTGTGTTCAGAGTGTACCCAGTGCCAAATATACATATGTTCATCTAGCAATGAGCAAAGTGTAGTGTACGGTAGAACAAAGGCTAAAACTACTACTACACCATATGGGGAGAGAGTATCGTTTTGGGTGTCTCGTCCCGTCGTTGATGGCATATGAGAGCAAAAACCTATCAAGTTCCGGAACGCAAAGGCTCAGCGTGTCACCAACTTCCTGAAGATGGCGCTGCTGGTGTTCACATAGTACATATAGCTGTGTACATACGGACCTGGGTTCAGTACATTTTGAGCGGAGAAAAATGACACGATGCCCTATCGAAGCAGGAAATTAGATTTCCACATTGCTCGTATCTTGGAACTCCTCAAGCCTCGAGCAGCTAACAACACCACTGCTATTGCGGAAGAAGAAAAATGTCAAAATTAAATTTTTGGCGCCACTTTCTCCGATAGCTAGCTACGCGAACAACGACGGAAATTTTGGTGTTCTCCAATTGGCTTCAATTGGAAATGTTTTTGAAGCTTTAAATATTTTCGCCGCATTCTGTTTTCATACATCCGACGAACAATATATTTTTTTACTACTTTATTTCCTAAACTTCCTAATAAGTAAAAGTAAAAGGATTATTGAAACCGTCAGGCACAGGACCGATTCAGAAATGTACATTAACACACTAATTGCCCCTTCTCAAAGAATCGTCGGAAGTGCAATTGGGCGAATTGATTGTTTAACTCCACCCATCATGTTAGCGCAAACACTGAGATGTAAATATTTACCACCGAAAGTTGATCGCTCCCGGTGAAACGCTGCAACAACTTCTTGGTATTGAAATTAATATAATATCGAAACGAAACGACGAACGAGAAAACCGAATGACAGTGCCAGGGTCGTTACAAACAAACAACATTTTGCGGTGTGCGTTTAAAGATGCGACGATGATGAAGTTTTAATCACACATTAAAGACGCCGTAAATCGGTTTTTAATCGACATTTTAATGCGAAAAAATTCAATCACATAATTTCTCATACTCATTCGGTTTTTTTTTTTGCAAAATTACATTTAGCTAAATCTGTTTATATTGAAACGCCGCGTTTCCAAATAAGATAACAATTTTAACGAAGATTCTTAGCCCTCAAATCAAACAGCTATGAGTTGACGGTTATTCTTATTCTAAAACAAACGCCTAGCGTGGCCAAATGGGTGCGTCATCTGTTTTATTAGCCAATTCAGCATTCGCTATTCTGTGCATAATTCTTTTCACATATAAGCATTCCTTGATTCTCCCTCCGACACACATCTTCGTTTGTGTCGTCCTGTTGTTTCCCCGCCAACATCCGCCATAAGTTAGTCGCATATTCATCGCCTGGCTGCTTGCTGTGCAACTCTTCAACAAATTCCCATCAGTGGCAGATAGATAACTCGCTGGGATGATGAACCTTCCATCGGCAATAGAACATCACAGCAGCGGGGGCAAAATGCGACAACCAACGAACGGCTGGCTGCTGCTGGATTGAAGCGAGAAGCAAAAAAAAACATATTTTATGAGCATAAGCATGTTTGGATATACGCGACTAAGCGAGCGTCTGTTTCTTCAACCTTCGTTTTATCTGCTCGGTTCTATCTCTTTCAATGTTCACGATTTGTTCGATTTCTCAATTGCTAAAGCCCGTCCGTCCCGTCCGTTACGAGATGGATTGATGTTTGCTTGCGCGCTTCCATATTTTATTTATTTATCCGATAGCAAGAATCATTCAATCATTCTAATGACGGTATTTAAAGTCGGTTGGTAGGGGACGGTTGAGGTATGTATATCTTCGCTCCTCCGGCATACCTTTATTAAACTTTTTTTTCGCTGGTAACTTCCTTTCACAATCATCGCCGCACAGATAAACACTGATTGGATCCACTTGACCGATCACATATCTGAAATATGTATATTCGGTTAAACGACGAATGCCTAAACTTTGACTCATCTGACTGGGTCAATTCAAGGTAACGGTGCCGCCTCCTGTTTGACCCTGCAGACAAATTAGCTAGTTTCAAGGAACAGGGAGCGTACTTTAAACACTGTCGTCGTTTCCGTTTGTTTTTTGATACTTTCCTTTCTTTGGTTAGATGGTTGTTTTATTTGCTGACCATCACTCCCCCAAAGTACCGGAAACTGTTGATTTGGTTTAATGGCCGATGGTGCCGTCTTTTGTCCCACTGTCTTTTTTTTTTGTTTGGTTCTTTTAAAGGTCGATGACAAATTATTGCGCAATGAAGCAAAAAGTGGCTATTTTTAGCCGAAGAGGGATTTGTATAAGTTTCTGTTTTATTTCCTTTCGTGTTCTTTTGTTTAAGTTAGATTACCAATAATTAGAAGTTGACTGCAGGGGTCATATTTAATTCCGCTTCTTTACTGTTGCCAAACATAGTTTAAATACATAACAAAATGCTTAAGATACAGTGTTATGATCATCATCGAAACCACTCACTACATCTCAGAGGTAAAAATGGATAGTTGTCAAACTCTTCAAAATTGCTTCCTGCATGGGTCCTGGAACAATCGCGGAATCTCAGCATATGACCTAGAAACCATCTTTTAAAACATCGTACTTTTAAACAACAGCTCTATGTGTTAAAGGCCTTCCGCCATAAAATCCTTCTGTTCCCATCAACCATTACACCCAGAGATTGTCCTGAAGCATTACATCTACATTGGAGTAGGTCTTAATTACACAAGTGTAAATCATGGTATTCCTCTTTAACGATTCCATCTTTAATATAAAGTTTATTAAGCATACTTCACCTCACCTGTTATCTTGACGAGAGGAGGTCTACTTCACTAATTAAAGGGTGTCCACGATGGAATTGCCACACACAAAATTGATTCGCAAAATTCGAGTTTTCATCCGATTGCCATCAAATTTTCAGGAATTTAAAAATAACTATTAAACTTCATTTTACCATTTTACTCGTATTTTATTTACAGTCCATACGCAAATGCTCGCACCTTGGCCTTAACCCCGGCCATAAGATGCTGCACAACCTATGTAGTACTTCTTCATGGGGTGGAGCTCCGGTGTGTTGGGAGCTTTGAACATTTTCGGCACGAAATTGACCTTATTGTCCGCATACCACTTCAGCACGTCCTTGAAGTAGTGGCATGAGGCCAAATCCGGCCAGAAGATTGTTGGGACATTGTGGGCCTTCATGAGAGGAAGCAGCTGCTTCTGGAGGCACTCTTTCATGTACACCTGTCCGTTCATTGTGTCCTGGGTCACGTAAGGTGAACTCCGCTTCCCGCACGTGCAGGCTTGACAAACCAGGAATTTATTCGAAAATTTGAACATCTTCTGAGTGCGGACATGCTCCGGAACGCTGAACTTATCCTTGGCCGTGAAAAACAGGTTGCGGGGGATCTGTTTGAAGTCGGCCTACACATATGTTGCGTCGTTCATGATGCAGCATTCAACTTTCTTCAGTATGTTGAGATACAACTTCCTGGTACGGGTTTGGTGGACTTCTTCTGCTTCTCGTCGCGATTAGGAGCCTTTTGTACCTTGAACGTTTGAAGCCCAGCCTTTTGGCCTTCTGGACAAAACTCCGGCTTAGGTGCAGCTTCTTAGTCACATCCCGAAAGGAGGCGTTCGGGTTTCGGTTGAAGGCCCCAACTACGCGATTGTGATTTTTGGTGTTCTACAGAATACTTTTTCCTTCACTTCTGGCCTTCCGATCGGTGGTCAATCATTCCTCGAACCGCTTAATCACTCGCGATACCGTGGAATTCGCGATTCTCAATGTTTTAGCGATGGAACGATGCGAGAGATCCTTGTTCTCGTGATGAATGCGCAAAGTTTAATAACGCACGAGCTGTTATTTCGATTCCATTTCCGCGAGTTTTGATCACAAGACTTGAAAACCTGCAGGATGTAAACAATGCACTGTGAACTACATCCACCCAAATTCTCATTAAATTTTACCCAACGGTTAGAAAGTTAAAGCAATTTCATAGTGTGGCAATTGGACACCCTTTATGGTATCCAGATGTTGTTCGTTCCGCTACACAGAAAGTCTAGTCATCGCTTCTTTGTTTCATTTCTAGTCGGATACACTCTACTCATACACTTTACCACGGTGAAGACATCCTAAACCGATCCCGATATGCTGTAGTTTCCTTCAAACCTTGGAAAAATGATCCGGGTCACCACCATTCCGAACCTGTATCGGTAATTCTTGAAGCATCCATGACATGGCGCAGTATAGTTTTTCGGTACCCTTTTTTTCTGAGATGTCCGACAGCTGCGGCCAGTTAGTCATGGAGATCTTCTCGGCTTGTTTTCTCACTGCGGATCCGCAGCTTCATCCACCTTTCTACGCTGCGAAGATTCTACTGGTTACACTCTATCTCCAGGCTCCAGTCCCAGACCGCTGCTCCGTCTCCAAGTATTTTTAACCACACTAAATGTAACCCTTTTCTGGGGCTTCAGATGCCCGATGTATTCACTATTGTTCTTTAAATTTCAGCTGTAGTCATTCCCGCCACAAACGTATATTTTAAAATTCAGCCATACGCCGATCATCACTCCAAAATACTTGTTCTTTTGCTTGAATAGTTGGGCGATTTCTACCAAATAACCCTTCGCTAGCAAGACGAAAACTCCGAGTACAATTTGACCCCTAGCTAGAAAAGAAACCAATCCATGCCGTGGCCCACTCGTTTGATTCTCCCTCAAAAATCACTGTGCTGCGAACTCCTCGGTTAGCTTATCCAACATAGTGCTACAGAAGGGGATACAGTTGACGTAGGATTCCTACTTCGAGTTTACCATTTCTTGTATGAGGAACCTTATTATTACCACTTCTTGTTACCAACCTTCTTGTTACCACTCTTCGCAAAGCTTGAGTTGGTTCCGGAGCTACTTAATGGGACAATATTTATCCGTTCATACTGGTCCTTTTCTAGGTAGTTCGTTGCCTCTTCAGAAGTGCCCAAAGGAAGTCATTTGGGACCGATCATTTTCGTGATCTATTTTAATGATGTATTCTCGCTCCTCGGCAGCACAAAGCTCGCATATGCTGATGACCTGAAACTTTTTCACACCAGCAACAGCAATTCACCGGTTTTATTCACTGGTGCGACTTCCATTACCTGCCCTTGAACCGCAGTAACTCGGTAATATCGTTTTCCAGTAAGCGGCACCCTCTTCATGCAGAGTACATCTTCTGAGACGGTGGACCACATAAACGATCTAAGCGTTATTCTCGATCGATGGCTGTAGTTCAAGACTCATACAAACTATTTAGTCGACAAAGCTTCTCGCAGCCTTGGATTCTTGACGACTTCAAAGACTTCAAAGACGTATACCGCCTATTCGTTCTATTTTCAAGTACGCTTCAGCTGTTTGGAGCCCAGTACGGAGCTGAAGTAATCGAGGCTATTCAGCGGTGCTTTTTACGGTACGCTCTACGACACCTGAAGTGGCAAGATCCGTTTGGTTTACCAGACTATGAAAACCGCTGCCGTCTCAAAGCCTTAGATACGCTTCAAGTTCGCCGAAATGCTACTCGTGCTGTAGTTGTCGCGGACCTTCTCACATCAAGAATCGACTGCTCTGAACTGTTGGAGGCCATACCTCTCAGCGTACGACCCTGAGTATTACGAAACCAGAACCTGCAGCTCTACGTTCCCATTCGCCTGAACAATTACGGCGCTAACAGCGCTTTCATCGGCATTCTAATAATTTTTGATCGCTTTTCCGAACGTTTCGACTTCGACGTTTCAAGGAACGTGTTCCGAAGAAAAATTTTAAGTGTGTCCAGGAGTTTATTTCTAACGCTACGTCTACCCTGTTAGCAAATGCAATCTGTCACTAAATCCGTTGTGCTTCGTGACACTAGCTGAGGTTTGTTTGTAATATTCAATACACCCATAGTCGTCAACGCCTTTTGATAAATGGTGGGCACCTGTTAACATTCTTGACCTTCTTAACACCAAGTCAGAAGACAGTATTTAGCAATCGGAGACTTCAAATTAAAAAAAAAATAAATGTTCAAGTCAACTAACTTCTTTTAAAGCTTCTTCAAAGTTAAAGATTATAGTTTTCAATTTCTATCTCAGCTTTAAAAACAATATATTTCTTCCGACCTTACCTTGAACTCTCTTACTTAAAAAGGTACACATAAAAAATCATCGTGTAATCTTGTGATTTCAGAATAACCTCAAATAACTTTTTTTTAACTTTTCCGTTCAATATCAAAGAAGAAGAAATACATCTCCAATTTAATCTACATCAGTGCAATCAGTTCCACATTGAAAATAAATTACAATTAACAGCAAAATTACAGTCCAATGGATCGGATTTGCGATAGCACGTTCTGCTGCTGCATTGGCAAAAGTTGTATCGGACCCGGTCCGAAGACATGAACCCGATAGAAAATGAAAAAAATTGAATCGACTAATCACCTTACACTTGCTGTAGCATTTGCGCTACGTGCAGTAATGTTTCTTCAATCGCCGCTGCTGCTGCTGCTGCTGCTGCCTCTCTGTTGACCATAATTGCACCGGATTGCATACCTACACCCTGGCTGGATTAAACTATGGCAGCCTCTACACGCAAAAATATGCTGAAAAGAGGAGGTAACTTTATTGGTTGAAAGAAAAAAACGGAGCATTCGCTACCGATCAATGGTGATGCATTCCAGCGCGTCTGCATTCCATCGTAGGTCGATTTGTGGAGCATAATGTTGGTTTAATAGGTTTACGTGATTGCTATCGATTTCCAGTGAATGTCAAAATACCTTTCAGCGAACGACGACGAGTTAATGAAGCATTATAATAGATAGTGCAACCTAAAAACGAATCAAGCTGCTGCTTCGTGATTAATTTTAATGTTTTATGAATTTTATTTGCTGCTTCGCATTTTTTATCCATGCCTTTGGACAACAATCATAAAATTAAGATTGAAACGTAACTCATTTGCAATTATTTATGTTTCCAGGTAGGAAAAGTGTGCTCTACGACAAAAAAAAAACAGATTGTATGATCCTATTTTCTATCTTATCATAATGTTGTAACAAAATGACACGTATTAACGATTGCTAAGCTCTTTCTTCCGTAGTCAAATCTTAGCCGCCGACCGTGGCCTAGGGGATAGCGTTTAAGTCTTCTAAGGCATAGGTCATAAGATCGAGTCTCGGTCACGGCATACATAGTACTTTTTCTGTGGGCTGATGGACCATTATATTCTTGAAACATGTACGCTTTAGCCTTAGATCTCTTCAAAGAAATATGAAGTTTCACTGAGATGCTATATCTGTGTTCGTTTAAAAAATACACTCACAACTGACCATCCACAATCCACTAATGGTTCGGAAAAGAAAGATGTCGATGTCGCGTGTCGAATGAATTTACTACACCTTTTATTAAGTGTGACAAATCATGCATTAATCGTAACACACATCTGATACCGCGAACCGTCATCGTCTGTCGATTTGTAAGAGATCAACCAAACTCTTCCACCCCCAACCGTTCATCGTGAGTGCTCTTTTCGGATCTATATTTTAGCAGCGGGAGCAGTGGAATTTTGGCGAAACTGTTGCCATAACTGGAAACGGCTCAGATCCGTACATATATACATACATGGACACATCTCACCGACGAGTGTAGAACTATGTTTTATTCATGCCGACATCCAACGATCATAGCCACGGATCAGCGGAACGTGATACAAACAAACATACTTTAGGAACGCGCGTGGCAAGATAGAAATAGGGAAAAAAACACCAACCTATGCTTGGTAAACGAAAGAGAAAAGAAGCTAGAGACATGCGGCATAATGCGAAGCATGACGGCTTAAACAGTATCTATATCCACTAACTATACCTGTATAGTGATATCGCAGAGCAGTAGCAGCACAGATGTTAGAGCTTCAGCAATATGAGCTAAGCCTCCCAGAACTGTAGACGCCATCGTCAGCGAGCGAGTCAGCCAGCCAATGCCAGCCAAATGAGCCGGAATGATACAATTGGGAATATAGGTGACACTGGCAGTGTGATAACAAGGGGAAAAAACACCACGACCGATAGTAGGTAGTGTAGTAGTACAACATTGCATGAGTACTGCGGTGATTTACGATGGGAATCTCGCTAGATTGGATTAGTGACAGAATATAAATAGGCATTTATGGCTGGCTGTTGGCTTGGTTGATGTAAATAAAACAGTTTTAATAATTTGAAATGGCAGTTGAGTTCTAAATTTAGCATAGGTGAGAACGTTTTTTCGTATTAATATTAAACCAGTCGAAAACATTCAATATTTTTAATATTGTTCTTGAGACACGGAATGGAAATGAAGAAAAATTGGCCTCTGTATACCATGAGACTACACGCTCCTTTTTTCAAACTCAAAATTAAGTTGTTTTGATTCAAAACAGCACTTCAGTTGCAGCCCTCAACTTTGAGTTCTGGGAAATTGCAAAACTAAGTTCTGACTGGCATACTCAAAACTAAGTCAGCCGAACTCCAATTTGAACTTTTTCATCATTCGTAGCTACTCAAAAAGCTGTTCGGCAGCCGAACTCGCTAAGTGCTTTCAGTTCAATGTACACATTGAGGGTTCAATTTTTAGTTCATTAGATCGAACTCTTGCTCCTTCGCCGAAGGAAACATGAGATTAGCTTAAGTTCGCAGTAGGAACTCCGTTTGAACCATTATTGCAAGGAGGAAAATGGAGCTCATATATACAATCGAACTCTGTTTTGACCACGGTCAAAACAGCACTTTTGGGCACCCCTCAAATTTGAGTTTGAATGGGCAATCGCAGAACTACGTTCTGGCATGCATACTCAAAACTAAGTTCGACAACCAAATTCCAATTTGAAGCAGTGGCACAAATGGAATTAGTTTTGAGTTTGAAGTTCGAACTCTGTTTTGAACCATCGCAAGGAGGAAAAATAGAACTCAACTTGAATCTGCAACACATACATCTACACTTAATGTTGTTCATGCGTAAGATATACCAACAAATTCATTCCAAGTAGAATTTTTTGGGCCGTTTTCTACTTGGCTGCCTACAGAAATTCTACTATAAATTCTATTGTTATTCTAGTAGCCTAGTAGAATTTTTATTAAGCGGGTAGTCGCTAGGCCGAATTGGACACAAAGCCGAGTGGGCCACAAAGTCGAAGGTTTCTCGAACGAAAAGCTTCAGGGTGTTAAGCCGAAAGATTTTATGGCAAATGTACCCTAGGCTTCAGGACTAAATGGGTCTAGAAGAAGATAAAAATGGTTGAAGGATTAGGTTTGCATCAATGAATATGCCTATTTTGCGACATGAGAATAATCACCAAGGATAAACGAACCAAGGCGACACAAATCCCCTTTAGCTGAACATCACAGGTCAAATGGACGTGTTTCCTCCTAGCAGTCACTCGGCATATCGGTTATCCGGCCTTGCGCTCATTCTGCCTAACATCTAACGCCCGTTCGCAATAAAAGTGATCGTCAATTCTAACGTCCATGTAAAAAAACAGTTTTTAGCCTCTTTCAATGTGTTTTGCTTAAAACATATTATGATACAATATTTGTATTTCTATTCTTCTTGCGCATATAGCTCACTTTTCCCCCTACTCAAGTAACCAAGAATGCCATAGAGCGCTCGATTCTAAGATTGGGCTGTTTTGTAATTTACAATATACATTGAAATCTTTCATTTTCCTTTTGTTATGCACTTTATGAAGAAGTTCTAAACTGGATATGGAAATCAAAAAGTTCACTTACGATTCACTGAATATTGCGTTGATAACATAAGAGAAATTAGAACATTGAATTGAAAAATAAATTTCCTGCAGACACAGAAATATAAAATTTCTTTAGTATTTAGTTCTAAGAATAGCCCCCCCGTGCACCCACAAATCAGACTCTACTCCAATAATGAACTTCCTTGGAGGAGGAATTATCGGCATAAGATCCTATGCCGGGTCGGCATTAACAAGCTTTCTAATAACTGACATTGTCATCCCAGCGCACCGCACTGCATGTGTCTGAAAGAAACCAATTAAAATAAAAAAAAATCCGATGGCGAAAACCATTCGCCAAGATGTGTATTTTTTAAATAGGCATTGGATTTTTGCAACATCTTCTATGGGTGTAGGATGATGGATTATCTGATGATTGTCATATCATTCAAAATGTTATCGATTTTCATACTGACGCTTGAAACTTTGAACAGTTTCAAGAGCAGTTTTTCTTATGAATAAAGGCACATGTGTGTTTTCCCCAATTTTTGTATTCATTACTAATTAGTTGCGTGTAAATCGGATTTCTGGAAGACAACAGTAAATTTATTGTACAACTTTGCTGTTCGTTCATGTCAAAAGCTCACGCCTTTTCCACCCTACGAAGGGTAGGCGTTTCTATTCGTATCCACTTCGGTTCCAAGCAATTGACATAATCAGCGAAAGAGCATTAATGGGAAAGCAATAAACCAGGCCCTAGCTGACCGACCCTAGCGCGCTCCAATTCAGCCCAAAGTCAACAACAACATCAACAAGAGGGGCAACACATTAAATCGTCTAATTTGCTTTTATGAGCTTTTTCCAACTTCCTTCCCAAAACGACGATGTTTTCGGATGTTGTGGAACGCAAACGGTAGCAGTGAAAGACACGCTTCGCACTATCGCCCCCGGCAAAATTCATATTTTACTTGGCAAACTTCTTAGATTGGAACGAGTTCTCTTGCCAGTCATTCCCGCTTCCCAGACAAAATTGCCGTCGTCGGCAGACAAGATCTGTGCGCGGGAGTTTCTGCTTATGTTGAGGCTGCCTGTTTAGCATAGATTTGAATAAATTATGACTCACGAGCAAGTTACGCGAGAGCTTACCGCGCAAGCCACGGTTCAACGCAGATGAAATGGGCAAATTATGTGTGAGAAAAGCGCATTATTTTATTTGCTTTCGGAGTAAGTACGCCGTTTTTTTTTGTACGGTGAGTAGACAATAGTCTCTAGATCAGGGTTGGAGGAAATACGAAGATTTGAATGGATGACAAAATACTACTGACTGTGTATGTTTTCTTGTTTTGGGATATGTCTCGTGCATGTTTTGATTTCAGTGTTGTCAACATTTATTGAAGGCTTTTTGATTTCGGGCTTTTAGACATGATTGAAAATTAAGTTTTATTATTTACCCTACGTTTCGGCATTCATGAGGCCTTTTTCAAGGAATCTTCCAAACAACGACCTTGAGTAAACAAAAAAAATGTTTTATATTTATCTTCAACCTGTCAAATTGCTTGAAAAAGTAGTCTTGGAATACCGAAACGTCGGTTAAAGTTAAAAATATCATTTTACTTGCATCGCACTCTCGGTCAAGGCTGAAAAAGACTAAACAATTTTTCACTATCTTAAATTTTTTTTCGATTTGACAAATATGCCACGACTAAATATTTATACTAAAAATTTAACTTTTTGACACAAATTACAGTTAATATTTAAAATCTCTAACATTCAGTTTACAAAAATTACGCTAAATCACCGCACAATGGTATCCTTTCATTTGGGACCCGATTTGAAAACTGACCCAAATTTTCCTTTAAAATCGGTCGTACAGTGGAAAACAAATGTCATTCCAAGAGAGCGTAAATTTGCTGGACACACACCATCGACTATGATGAAGCGGTAACAATTTATCAGCGTCGTTGTAGCGTTATTAACGATGAATTACACCATTTTGAACGGAGCATCATAAAGCAGTAGAGGCTGCAACCCACATTGCTGGACGAAGACGAAACATTGAAACATACGCAGTTAAAGTCGATTTTTCTCACATAAAATCGTCAAATTTCGGGAGCCAAAACTGTGTGTACGTATGTTTGTTTAAGATTTCGCACTTGACGGTCCCTTTCAAGAAACAGCGTCATAAAAGTGCCCTCCGAAAATGGAATAGAAATCACATGCTTTCGACGTTTCGAGACACCAAAAAAAACATTCCGCCAAAAAGTTTCCCCCGACGACGGCTCAGACGGCTCAGCCTTTTCTAACATTTCGGCTCCAGAGATGTAATAAAATCTACGCTCGAAATATTATACACACAGCCCAAAAACGCGTTTTCGTGGCCCTCCGAGGAACCCTGGCAGCGGAAAATGAGAAACCGAGAGGAGAAAAACTCTTGTTTATATACGGGGGAACCCATTTAGTTGAATCGTAAAAACACAAAAACTGATGGCGTGTAAGTAATACAGATCTTATGCAGTCGTCGTCCGTCATATAGTGTATAGTGAGTCGTATAATCTACCCTACAAGAAGTTTGATTGGTAGGGGCGAAAGTCCGCTCCGAGATCTGTTCCAGATCTCAATGTCAACGGACGAGTTTCCTTCCAAGAAGCAATAAAAGGAATCAATTATTAAAAACGCCCTCAACGATTATGATTTATTCGTGTGCAATGAAAACTACTTTGAGTGGATTGTGGATTGTTAATGAGTTGAGTCAGATCGGTGTAGAATGTTTGGAATGTATGAAAGGAAAAGCGTCAGTGACGAAAAATCGCAGGATAAGGGGCATCTGCCGTGCTTATGAATGAATCAAGCTGTGACGACCAGTGCATCTGCGAGCTGAAACTTAAACGTACCGTTTCCCAGTATGAATGTCTCGAGTTTCCCGTTTTCCCGTAACTGAGAACAACAGGCTTCTTTATTGGCATTTACGCATCGCACTCGAAAACGGAAACCTGATCATCGCACTAAGTAATCCTTTCTCAATAAACTGCATAGTTTAACTGACTGCTTCGAGTGCCTAAGGCTGAGGACGCTTGGAAATATTTTTTTTCAATCGAATAATGTGTGACGATTCTTGAAGTCTCGCTCGCCCCATAAGTGAATGAGTTGATCGTTTAAAATGGATTCAATTGAAACCGTAAAGAATCGGTAGATCACGATCTCCTCGGATAGCAAGCAGCAAGTGCCTGCCGTTGTTGTCGCTTCTTGCCCTCTTACTTACTTACGCGCGGGGAACCAACGCTGCCTGCTCCTTAGAGATAGATGGGATGTCAGTCAGTTTAGCCAGGCCAGATCGGCAATTAAGCGTTGGAATGTGAATATAATGATTGCGTCTGAGACACTAAAGTCCATCAATAGCAACAAAAACAACAGCAACTATAGCCAGCATATTGCATTCAGCAAGCAAGTAAATACGTCTCCATTAATAATGATTAATTAATTCATTCTCGTAAACTCCGATCGGACATGAGGAATAACAAGCTGCTGCTGCTGTTGCTGCATTTGGCTGGCTGTGGTTGCTGATTTTTGCTCTGGAGGATCGAGAAGTGGGAGATGGCACAAGTAAGGAGGCACGAAGGGCTCTCTAATATGTATTCTGTATGTGGTATGCAGATTGTGCAACCAGAACCAGTATACTGCTCGTTTGTACAACGCAATTGTGTACGACAATTATAAATATTGTATGTTAATGTAATTTAGCACACTGTATGCTCTTTGTTGCCCATTTAGCAGCTACATATAAGTACATATATCTGTGCAGTGTGCAATGCTGATGATGTTGATTGTGTCGACTGTGAAATTCCGACGACGATGACTACGTTTACTCAGACTCAAGCTTTCCAGTGTACGCTAATCGAGTGAAGTATTTTGATTTGTCTACGGCTATTTTACACGGTTTTTGTAATCGATCTATGGGCTATGAATACATTGCGAGCAAACAAAAACGATTCTCGCGACAGTGATTTTATGTATTAATACGTACCAAAGAATACACAAAATCATCCTGCGTAACTTTGATTTGCGTGATCTTTGCTCAAGTTTCTTCGTATCCTTTGATTTGCCAATAAATTCAATGCCACTTGATAGGAGTCCTAATGCAACTAGCAATCTCAATGTTGCTTACTTTGTCTACCAATTTATTTTTCCTTTTTCGAGCTCTGCCAGCAATTTCTCGGTAGACAATTTGTGGATTAAATCTCATGCATCCTCAAACACGACAAAGCCAACTGGTCTTGTAGAAACTGGATTCTGAATATTTAAAAAAAAATATGTTTCAAGGAGGGATTTACACATCAGTGTTGTATGTGAAATAATCATGGTGCGAATAGCCGTCACTAGTACGAAAAGATAGAAGTATGTATAAATGTTAGACAGAAGATTGAGTCGAGCTGGTCATTTCTGAATATCACAAACTCTCAGGTCTAGAAAGCTTCGTTTTGGTTCAAAACTTTTTTTTTTGCAGAATTTTAAAGTAGATAACGTTTACATGACTCGCGCTCGCGCATCGCGAAAATCCGAGCTACTCGCACGCAAAGCTGGCAAAATCGCTAAAAGTTGCCAAATCAACCGTTACAAATGTAATTAAAGTGTTTGGGGAACGTTTGTCGACAGCCAGGAAGTCTGGATCGAGAGGAAATCGAAAACCGGAAGCCGCTGAGACGACAAAGAGAGTTGACGTCTCAGCGGCCCCTGACCTCTCTCTCCGAGATGCCGCAAATAAGCTAGGTGTATCGTCTACAACCGCGCATCGAGCCAAAAAACGAGCCGGACTATCGACTTACAAGAAGGTAGTGACTCGAAATCGCGATGATAAACAAAATACGACGGCCAAAGCGCGATCCCTTGACTGCGTGGTAATGGACGACGAAAACTACGTCAAAGCCGACTACAAGCAGCTTCCGAAACAGGAGTTTTATAAGGCAAAACGAAGGGGAAAGGTAGCAGATATTTTCAAGCATATGAAACTGTCAAAGTTCGCGAAGAAATATCTGGTTTGGCAAGCCATTTGTACCTGTGGCTTGAAAAGCAGCATTTTCATAGCTCCCGGGACTGTCAACCAAGAAATTTACGTGAAAGAGTGTTTGAATAAACGTCTGCTGCGGTTGTTCCGTACTGTTTTGGCCGGATTTGGCATCTTGCCATTACGGTAAAAAGGCCATGCAGTGGTACGCCGCCAACAATGTGCAGGTTGTTCCCAAGGACAAGAACCCTCCCAATACGCCAGAGCTCCGCCCAATTGAGAAATACTGGGCTATTGTCAAGCAGAACCTAAAGAAGACCAAAAAAACTGCTAAGGACGAGGAGCAGTTCAAGGCAAACTGGCTTTCTGCGGCGAAGGTGGACAAGGTGGCTGTACAAAATCTGATGGCAGGGGTTAAGCGTAAGGCCCGGCAATTCGGATTTGGAAAAGCGGAAGTCTAACTGAATATTTTTCCTGATTTTTTACTAATTAAACTTGAAAAAGAAATTTAATTTGATTTTTTAAATAAACGATTTCACCGATTTACACCCGTTTTCCCTTGACCAAATTTTGACCGTATCACCCTTTAGCTCGTGTGGGAGAATTTAATGTTTAGTTGTGAAAAACGAACATGATTTTTGTCTTTTAACTCTGAAACCGAGCCTAATTGTTTTGTGAAATTTGATTATCTCTTCAAATCGAGTTAGCCTGTTGTATGTCTTTTGGCATTGAAGGACATTGAAAAAAGTTTAGTTAAACCCACAACGCTTAAGACAATTCTGCTCACCGTAGCACAGAAGTATGTAAATAAAAACAAGGTTGCTAGCAAACCGGGAATACCGGAAATACCGGGATAAACTTTTAAATTTCATTGCTTCACCGGAAAACCGAGAATTTCAGCACATTAAAGAGAATATACTAAATAAAGAGACGCCTTCTGATCCTTTCCAAAAAAAAAACAGCAAACAGGGTTGCCCCAGGATTGCCATTAATGAAACTTCTTGTGACTGTAGTTTCGGATAAACGGACAAAGTTGATCAATATTCTATAACTTCATTAATGCTCTTTGTTTGAAATTGATAAGAAACAGTTAAGCAATGATTTACTATCTTCCTTGTTATCATTAGTCATAAAATGTAAGAAAAAAATTAACTGGCGAAAATTTGTTAATTCAAATGATAACCATACTTTCGCTTTCGCAATTCCGAAATTTTCAATTTGACAAGCCTTTTGCTGGATTGGAATGACACTGACAGAAAATCGAAAATTCCAATCATGACATTTCGTCTCTTTGTTTACTATAGGCACGTAACAGCACATGGTCGAGAAAATTATGTTTTTTGGAAATTTCCTATGAAATTCAAAATTCAAGAAATGCGAGATATTTTTGTCGAAACTTTCTTAATAGATAATAATTAAATAATGTAGTTGCTCTTTCAATCAAGTTTATTTATACGGTTAAAGTTCAGATCTATCTCGTTCATGATTTCACACATATTCGACTGATCTTCATCGGCATCTTGGAAATTCTCTTTTGATATTTAAGAATATGGAGGATTGTTGAAAATACAAATTTTTGGTTCAAATAACATTATTTTTCTAAAGAGCTGATTTATTTTTGTATTGCTTAGTAAGTTTTTAATCTGGGCTAATGCTTCTCCCATTCGAATTGATATGCTGATTAATAAAAGTTTAAAATGATTACGATTTTTGATTAAACTTTCTTGACAAACTTGTTGCTTAAATCATCTTCAACTATACGCTATAACTTTTGGCTTACAAGCCAACACGATTTTTCGAAAAAGGCACTTTTAAAGTGCGATATGTTTTTTAATTATTTTAAGTACTAGGTATTTCCAAATTAATTTTCTGTTACTGCTCAGGAAAATTTCTTGGAAAACCAAAAATTTTACCTTTGTTATTTGGCGTAAAGTAACTTAAAACCCGTAGAAATTTTGGAAATTCAAGTTGTGCAAACTAATTTTCGTATATTTGTTTACCGAATTTCGTTAGACGGTAGTGTATAAGTTCAACTAAACTCGCATGGACCCCTGTGAATTTTGTGTAAAAATATGACTACGTATTAAATACGTAGAAGAATTAGTAATAACTTTATACTAGTTAAGTTAACAACTTTTCGTTAAAGTTTTTTGATATTTTATATTAAAAAAACAGGCAGAAGTATTACAGTGAAACAGGTTGAGCACCACTGATTTTTAGTGTGTGCTAAACGGCTAAGTCTTACCACAACACAAATACTCAAAACCCAAAACTTAGTAGATACAATCACAATTTACTCTTACGACATATCAAAAAGCTAAGCTAGCTTAACATTATTACTCACGGGCCCGTTTCCTACCATAGTTTACCAAATTTACATTGCTGTGTTTTTGTTTACGTTGTTACGTGTTTTTTTGTTTGACATCTTACACCCTAAACTATAAATACTCGTGTTTGGCTCGATTTAACCCAATCACTACACGCTCAAAATTAAACAACTACAAATACTTAATTATAACGCTACATCAGTTTTATTACACTCAAAAAAACGTTGAAAAAGGTAAAACCGTGAACTTGGCGAAACTAAAAAAAAACATAAAATAATATTTTTAATGTCTTAAATGATAAATCATAGTGGTTTAAGTATTGGATATACAATGTATCGATCAGTTTTGATCAATAGATGTATCGTATTTATGTAGATGTATTTATCAAAGTTTACCTTTTTCCTCAAAGCCAAAGCATGTAAAATATCAACTTTGACTCTACACTTTTAAATGAAATTTAAGACGCTCAAAAAATTTTTGAAAGTTTTCTCAAAAAGCGTGATAAAACTGAAACATCAACCTAAAATAAAGCGTGAATTTGGCGAGTATGGAAAAATTAAACGTGAAAACTTGGGAATTTAAAAACGAAAAATCGCTAGCCAATGCCATTATTCCAGATTCGTCCAATTAATATTAACATTCAATTTAAACAGAGCACTTTGATGTTCAGGATTCTACATCGTTTATGATAATAATAATTTGCTAAAAGTCAATTCAGTCCGATTTAGGCTGATTTAGTTTCAAGAAACCGTTTTTGGAATCTTTTGATTGCTTGAGAAAAGGGATCAGTCTATGTTAATTAAGAAATGCTTAATCTTAAAAATCGCTTTTAAATCTGATCTGACTCAAGTAGTTTAATCCCGGAATAAGGTGACAAAATTGGAAAACATTAAATACCTCAAGGAGGAACGAACACTAAAATGCCTTCAGAGTAACAATTTCACTGGATCCTTTGGTGTTCCTTACAAGAAATCAAGCGATTTCTGCGTTCATACATAAATTATACAGTAGAGGACACAGATGACCCTTGGCAATCTCCATAAGGAATATTCACATTTTGGGATTTATGACTCGAGTTGTGAAGTTCTTAACTTTGTGTATATTTCATCCATGTATTTAAGAATCTTGGTTGTTTAAGTCCCCTTTTGAAAAGAAACTGGAAGCTTTATGTCGTTGTGATGTATAAATTTAAAATGGATCAAGTATGTTTATAATCTCAGAAAAAATCTTTTTTAGAGTAAATCCCCTCGGAATAAATTGAAATATTTATAAAGTAACACAGTCCGAAGGAAAACAATTCAACAGGCTATTATAACAATATCAACTCGAAACCACATCCCTGCCAGAGACGCCACCCGCACAATTGGCGCTGTTTATGGATAGAAAACATTCTGCTCCTTCTTTAACATAACCTTAAGTAACTTTTAATGCTGTGGTTTCGTTACGGGATGTTGGAAATGGATCCCAAATGGAAATCCTGCCTGGTTAGTAACTAATGGATGGATCTTTACCGAGCAAAACCACAAAAAAAACGACCACAATAAGCTCAAACCATAAGGACGGCACTTTTGTCGATGATGATTTGGGGAAAAGTGACCGGCCTATAAAAGGAGGTACACAGTGGAAAAATTAAAGAGAAATTGTGGGAAATTTGTTGGGGCGATCTAGTATCTGAAGGTAACCAAAAATACACCATACCTGCGACCAATGATGACTTGTTTAATTTTTAATGCAAATTTGTTTGATTTTTCTAAGCAGTGCTGTGGTTTTGGGCAGCCTTAAACAACCGCGGGTACGGCCGAATAAGTTCAAATGAGCCCAACCACCGTCAGTCGGAATCGTGTGGTTTTTATTTTCGTTTATTTCGAAAGAACCGCGATGAAAGGAAAAACGCCACGCAGAGAAAATGGATTCATAAAGTGAAACTTAATAACCATGATAAAGGGCAGTTACTCACGGATCGGTCCGGTAGCGTTCATCCGACTTCAACAAGTCGCTAATTGGCAATCATTACACGAGCAAATTATGAATAACCCACCACCGCACGCCGCAAATCGAAACCATTATGTACATCATCGCGTGGAAGCCGAGCATCACAACATTTTGAATAGATTTAACTAAGTTTAAGATAAATGTTATCATGCGAGCAGCATCTTGTCAGATCAAAATGTATTGATACCGAGCAAGCTATCAACGGAACATTAACGTCCTGCTGCTTGTTGAACTGTCAGCAGATGATGGCAATGTGGACCCGCACGTCATCTTCACACTACTGGGAAGTGCGCCGGGAGCAATAAAAAAATATATATATCAGGAAAAATAATAGCGCCCCACTTCATGGTGGCTGGCCTGGCTGGCGGTAATTCAACACAGCACCGTGAGAAAAAAGTTACCCCTTCCTGCTGCGCGCCACACTTCTTACCACTTAGTTTACTTGATTTGGTTTGGTTTCGGTAGGCAAACAGTTTCACACCCGGGCGCTGATGTGTCGACAATCTTAGATAAACTGGAAACTTATTTGACTGCGGAATTATTAAAGCTGTCCAAACCGTGTTGCCTTGCCGTCTCTTGGCTGTTGTTATTGGCCAAATAAAGCAATAAGAGTTTGTTTGCGGTGGGTACCATATTTTTTTTCCCGCCTTTGACCGTTTGCATTTCGGAATTGGAAAGGTGGTACCTATGGCGTTTGTGTGTGCACTATTATTGGGGCGCTCCATTTGAAAAAAAAAAACTTTCCCCTTGTAAAAACCATTCACACTCTTCCATCGTTTTCCCCACTTTCTTGATTTGGCTTTGTGATGGAAATAACATACCCGCGGGGCGCACGGATTTAACGGGGCGGGTCTCATCAATGAGTGGACCAGTTGGATTGGGCAGCAATCGACACGTCCCGTTTGATTTAGCTGTGAAATGATTTCACAACTTATTACAGTGATTACACAATTAAAAGTGTGCACATAAATGCGCAGTAAAGATGGTACAGTTACGTTTGCACTGGCAATGACTGGTGGAAAGATAACTTGTAATCCACTTCCTGGAAACGAAGAGTTACATTTCAAGGAACTGTAAGGAACGACATGGTGAGCGACAATTGTTATCTAAACCCATAGAAGAGGTTGCAAAATTCCAATGCCTCTTTAGCAAATCTCTGTGCCGAAAATGCGCTGAAAAGTGAACTCTACCAAAAGCATGCGCGGATCTACGGGGGGGGGGGGGGGGGGGGGTGATGGGGGTGATCACCCCCCAAGCGGAAAAAATAAATCATCAGTAAAATGGTCACAACAATTTTTTTTATCTCAATTTAGATGAAATATAACTTTTTCATGTGTCAAAATATCTTAACATTGACATTACCATTAATAAAAAATGCATAAGAATTCAAAAGCTGCTTAAACATTTTCTTGAATTATGCGCGTGTGTAACTTCGTGTTGGCGTCGGGCGTGCGAAAAGGATAAAGCTTGCACCTCACTCTTAAGGAATTTCCTTAAGCATGACAGCAGATTTTTGTGCAAATTGGAGTGAAACTTCTCACTCTCACTCTCATCGCTATGAAAATGTTCTGAATTGTTTGGTGCGTGATTTAAAGAAAGTGTTTCTAAGATGGAAAAGAAAAAGGGTATCAAAAAATTTGGGGTCATCAATCAAAATTTCGTATTTTAATTCAGATTCAATAATCAGATTCAGATTAAATAATTGAATTCGTGAGCTGAGATCGAATCCTCAAAATATCAGAATTTGAATTTATAATTGAAGGCTACGAAACAAATTTCAGATCTTGGTACATTTTTTTATAAACATTAAGTAAAGCAATTACCTAACTGTATTTAAAATTCTGATTTGGAATTAAGATTTAAAAATCGCGTTTTTACATTTGAGAAATAATGTTGAAATTCTGAAACAGATTTATAATTCAAATATTGAATTTAAGACTCAAAATTCAGAATGCAGAAAGGCAGAATCAACATTCTAAATTCAGATTCATATTCAGGTCGTAAATATTTTTTTTAAACCAATATAAAAATATCAAGAAAGTATTTCGCTGAAGATGATTAAAATCGCAGGAGATCGCAAACTTGTTGATTCTATTTTCAGGGTGGCTAGCGAACCGGGAAAACCGGGAAAAACTTTGGAATTTGATCACGTCACCGGGAAACCGGGAAAAAACCGGGAATTTCGGCATCTCACCGGGAAAATGGACATTTTTGGATTATTTCACGAAGTTTCAAAAATATTTTTAGAATTATTTCAAAATTTTTAGAGTATTTTTGAGAGTCTCGATATAGATTTATCTCATAATCGCTTATTTTTGTTCATTAGTAAAATAAGCGTTTATGTTATCACTTTTTTAACTAATTTCGGAGAAATACGAGTTATCTCATTTTTCGGTCTCCGCAAGTATGCTACATTTACAAGCAAAACTCAAGTGATATTAACTTAATAATGAAACTATTATTGACAAAACTAAAAACAAAACTAACTTTTTTCCTCTTCTCAAGAGGTTTCTAACTTAACCAGGTTCTCTTTTATAGAGGGTCAGCAACATCCAAATGAATTATCAAGAAATTCAACTGTATTTGATAAAAATCCACCTGGCACCAGGTGATGCATCACTTCGAAGTTTTCTGAGTAAGTTTCAATATGGTACAAAAGTGTTATTTTCTCTAACTTCCTTCTTGGTCTAGTCGGGAAAACGATTCTAGTTTATGGAGGTATTACACTCTCACTAGAAGAGGTTTTGTGTTTTGCAAATCTTGAGACTCGTTGTTTTCTCTCACTATAGAAGTTTCTCGCACATCCAGGTTAGGCTGTACAAGTTTCAGTTTCGACGTAAAATTATTCAGTATTCGATATACATGTTTCATAAAATTATTTTATGCAAAAAGCAAATAATTTGACAGCGTGAGACGTTTTTAAGCAGAGTTACACCTCTTTTTTATATCAGAAATTCATCAAAAATTTCAATGTAATTGTTGTTGTGTATTTCGTTTGAATTAGTCTGAGGAAGGAAAAATCACATTGCAAGTGTTAAGTTTTTAATTTATTCTACGTTAAGCTGTTGCCTAGTTTCCGAAATCTAAGGTCTTAACCCTGATAAAAAAATAATATCTTAAACTCAAACAATTAAACCTCAGCCCTGTTTTATACACCGTTTCTATATTTTCACGAATCTTTAGTTCAAATGACTGTTACTATAGTTATTTATTGTTTTGTTTTAAAAAACATTTTTTTTCAAAAACATTTATTTGGATTTGTACAAAAAAATATAACTGGATTTAGAAAATAACTAAATATTTCCGGCAATATGATGATTTTAAGTTTTGTAATCCCCATTCAAGTTGATTTTATAGTATGTTTCAATGTATTGTTCACATATTTCTATATAAATTATACTTTTTTCTAGAACCCTACAGAAATTCTAGAAAATTTATATTGGCTGAAAAGAACTACATCATAGTTTCAAGATCAACTTTAACCGGACTTTTCTTTGCAAAATTGTTGAAATTGTAGAGCAAACCAACGAATATATGCCCAGTTCGTTAGATTTGTTTTAAAAAAAATCATGAAAGCCTGTAAATTTGAAACGAAAAGACTACGTGTTACAAGACGCCGAAGTGTTTGCCATGATTTCTAATTGGTTAACAAGTTTTGGGATACAATTATTAGAAATTTGAAGCCTTTTATATTAATTTATTTTTTTTTTCGCCATGATTTTAAATCAAAAACGAGTATAAAAAGTATCGGAAAAATCATCATTTATAACCGGGAAAAAACCTGGGAAAAACCGGGAAAAACTTTGGAATTCCAAAACGAAAAATCGCTAGCAACCCTGTATTTTACAATTCAATTTTTTCAATCAATGTCTCAACTCAGCTGAAAATTCCAAATTTAAAGTAGATTTCGAGTTTATTTTACAATTTTCGTATAATGCAAAATCAAATTATCCACATGATTTTACTTATGGAGCTGTTTTTTTTAATTATAAAATATTAACTGATATTTAAAGAGACTTGTAATTTCAATATAAAAAATCTGCAGGGAATTCCACATTTTCTTAATGTATTGTATTCTATTTATCACAGTCTTCTAAAAAGCCAAATTTCAAATTAAAATTTTCGATTTGGATCAAGCTAGCAACAAATTTTTAATCTCTCATTTTATCTTTGAAAGTTTTATTCATTTTTATCGATGCGAATATTTTTGTAAGAAACTAAATATTTTCTTAAAACAAACTTATTAGATGCTCAAAATCTACCAGATTCTAGAAAAATTTCAAATATTTTAACCATATCTAAAAATAAGTTTCTACATTGTAACTGAAGCTTTCATTGTGCAAATGAAGCTAACCATTTTATAGTAGGGCATATTTTCATAAATTACTATTTAATGTTTGTTTTTTTTTACAATCAGTCCAAGCTTTTAATGACAAACGAATTTTATTCTATGCCTTAATGCCGAATTAAACTCGTTTGTCATTAAAAGCTTGGACGGATTTGCCGTATAAAAACAAACATCAATTAAAATACAGTCGACCCTAGATCAACACATTACTATTTGTTTAGATACGTGCTTATTTGTGTTTTAAATGTTTATTTGTCTAAGATTGTTTTTTGATCCACGTCTTTAAATTGATATTTCAATGGAACTTCAAGTGAAAAATATGAAATACATTGACGGGTTTCGATAAGCAATGAACCAACATACGGTTTAAAATTGGCACTCAAAAGAGAAAATATTTCGATTAAATATAATTAAAACTTATGTAAATGGCTTTTTTACCCGAATACTGTAATAATTAAAATATTAATAAGACGTTGTTTTAACCATAAAACCAGAGTTGCTCATTTGAGTAAGTTGAAATCATACCAACAGATTTAATTTTGACTGAAAATAAAGTACGATTTTCAAAATTAAATTGCTTATAGATTTCTTATCTGATAAAAATAAACAAATGGTCATTTTATATTCCCAACTAGATAAATAAATGTTAACTTCATACCAGTGAAAAAAAATATTTGTCTGCGTTTTGCCTAAGCCTAAGCCAGTCACAAACAGATATACAGAATCCTTTGAACAAACTTTTTTTTAATTGTCTTCAACATTGCTGAATTCTGTTCACCTTTGCATAAACATTTTTCGTGACATAGTTTTTCTTTTCCTAATCACTCAAAAAATTTTGACCCTTTTTTTTGAAAATTTACTAAATCACCCCCCCTAAGAGCAATCTCTAGATCCGCGCCTGACCAAAAGTGATATGATTGGAAAAGCATTACTGGTATAAAGATTCGAGCTCCCAACCAAAATGATGCATGATCACAACATTCAAGCGAAACAAGAAAGATATTTTATGGGGTTTTCATCCTATTGGATAATCCCTAAAAAAAATAGTGAGAATCGAACTCACTGAACCATCTCATGTCGACTTGCCAATCTGGTATCTGACCCAGTGCACCATCTGAGTTGGTTAGCAAACTAAATTTTAGTTTCATCGTCACTGCATTAGTCGACTGCGGTTTGGCCGGTGTATTTTTTTCATCCTCCCTTGTTTTTTATGGGAAAACGATGAAAATGAGATGGGAATGGGAAACTAGAAACTGTTTTCTATTGCCGGCCGGTTTACATACACACGCACAGCTCATCTTGGCTGGTGGTTTTTCGCGTCTCGATTGGAAACAAAAAATGTTGTTTTTTCTAATGCCGGTTTACATACACAAACAGTGCACGGTACATCGTTCGACAATATCATTGCTGGCTGATTGTTTCCATCCTGCACTGCCTTGTGATAGGATATGGCATATGTTTTATTTTTTTTTTTTATAAGCTGAACCGGGAACACCGGGAAAAAGCTGGAATTTCGAATCAAAACCGGAAAAAATTATTTATGGAATATTCATACATAAACCTATTAAATCCTGAAGTTCTATCATTTCATCATGACGAAACTTTATCTCATAAACTTTACAATCCATAGTCGTTTATTTCAAGATGGTAAACCATCCGGGAAAAGCCGGAAAATGTGGTGATTCTATAATCCTTAAGTACAATACCTGAAAAAGTCGGGATAATCCTTAAAACAATTGTAATTTTTTGAGCTCAGCTCATACATTTATCGAGCAAAGAAACATCGTTTCGACCACCAACTTTTTTTTAGCTCACGCATTTTCTTTGCAGTGAAAAAAAAAAGTTTGAAACAAATATTTTTTTCTAAACTGAAGTTTTACATGCTAATCTAGATAGTTAACTTTTATAGCAGTCAAATTAATCAAAGAATTTTTATATTTTGTACCGTTTTGTGCACTTTATTTGCGAATATTTGGTAACAATAGACCTTAAAATCTGAATGAAGAAATAAGTGAAGGGAATAAAAAAAATTGTCTAAATGCTGCGACATCATAGTTATGATGTAAATTCGTAAGTTGAATTCACCTTGACTGAATCCACGTCTCGAAAAGTAAGATTCATGCTTAACATCTATCTTATATTGCTAATTTTTTTTTTATCAGAAAAACACGTCATGCTGAAAAAAAAAACAAAAATCAAAAATAATCTATGCCATTGTCCAAGTGTCATTTGATTGATAAAATATTTAAAAAAAAAACTAAAAATTTCTTTGTTTGTGTTATATGGACTAAAACAAAAATGTTTTCTTAAACATCAAAACATTAGTTCAAAAATCAAAAACCAAATTTCTGACAAACGACATAACCTCGAGGGTACTTATATTTTCGTATAATTCAGCTCGGTTTTAACTTTCGAGAATCGGGAATTGATCCATGCGAGGAAATATTTGGAAAAAAATATATTAATATGACATTTTAAACTCAGCCTTTGAGTTTAAAGATTAAATTACTGTAAGTTTTTAAGCCCTCTCACACTTACGTTCAACATTCATAAAAAAATATCTTCATTTTTGGTCAAAAACCTGATAAACATTATTATAAGCGCTTTTTGAAACAGGAAAAATCGTAAAATCTCAATCGGGAAAACCGAGACAAAAACCGGGAATTTAGAAATGGAAACTCGCTGACACCCAGTGACATCGTATGAATTGTTATGGGGTGAATTTATTGCGTTGTGTTGATGTAAGTATTTTTTGGAAGAATGGGCCAATAAGGAGGACTATTTTACTTAAAAAACGAACACACACATATATGATCTCAGTGCCACTTCATGTTTCTTTAAAGATATCTAAATTCTACTTAGGACTAAAGCGTACATCTTTCAAGGGCTTAATGGCTAGCATCTTACTAATGCTAACACCACCAGCCCACAGTAAGAGTACTATGTATGCCGTGACCGAGACTCGATCTCATGACCTCTGGCTTAGAAGACTTGAACGCTAGCCTCTAGGCCACGGTCGGCGGCAACAGTTGTTGAGCGAAAAATTTCTTTTAGAAAATTTATAAACTGGCACAAAAAAACAATTTCAGGCTCGGCTTTTCAGAAGAAACAAAAATGATGTTGATTTTTCAGTACCAAATATTCAATTTTTCCATACAAGCCCCTAAAAGTTCAAATTTACTCATGTAAACCTTACTTGAAAATTCTGCAAAAAATCATGGATCAGTTTTGAACCAAAACGAAGCTTTTTAGACCCCAGGGTTTGAGAAATTCAAAAATGACCTCGAATCGACTTAGTCTATTGTTGTAGGCAATTTGAATCTTTTTTTTTATCTGTTTTGAAAGAAAAGAAAAGTTTCCTTCTCTCTTATTTCTCATTATACATTCCTTCTCAAAAGCATAAATATACGGGCTATTTATCAGTTGGATGAGTAAATAGAATAGTTTTGTCATTGCTGACTGTTCCATATGCTGTAGACTGCCCCAAATTTGTATGGGAAATTTCAAACTTGTGAAATATTATGCGCTGCAGGCTAAAATTGATCCTAGGCCTAGTACAAGATCTTATGCCAAATTTGGACCAGATCGGATCACGGGAAAGGGTCGCTCAACGAGCCTGAAGTTTATATGGGTTTTGAGTCATTTTGTTCGGAAGGAACATGAAAATGCAGTTTTTCGTCAATAACTTTGGTTCCATTCGGCGGAATTCTTTTTAATATAGTTTTTCTTGAAGCCTAAATTGTGATAAATGTTTCATCCGAGGACTGCATTAGGGTTCGAGTTAGGATAAAAAGTTATTAGGCTTCAAAAGTGGGCTTACTTTTTTAAAGGTGCTATTCATCACTGTTAATGCTGCATCAAAATGTTCGACGCAGTGCGACGCAGTGATGAATATCACCCTCAAAAAAGATAGCCCATTTTCGAAGCATAACAACTTTTTCATCTTAACTCGAATTGAAATGCAAACTGGATTTTTATGTTCTCTCTAACAAAATGTCTCGAAAATGCATACAAATTTCAGGCTCGTTGAGCGACCCCTTCCCATGATCCGATATGGTCCAAATTTGGCATGAAATCTTGTACTAGGCCTAGGATCAATTTTAGCCTACAGCGCATAACTTTTTCAAAAGTCGGATCATTTGGGGCACTCCAATATGCAGGCTTATCTTTCAGCAAATTATGACACCAAACGAGGATGCTTTTGAGTGTGATTTAATATTTGAAAACAATCTTAGATCTTTTCAGGTGATTTCAGGATTCATATTTTTTTCTAAATTTCATCATATATTAATTGCATTTGTTTCTTTTCTCTTTCAGGTATGTACTTTTTGGTTAGTTCATGTTTGCCAAGGATGAGATCCAGATATTTAAGGTAAAATTACTCATAAAAACGCGTGATCAACATACTGTCAGTTAAACGAGATTGTTGCTGTTAAGAAAATCAATTTATTTTTTTTTTTTCGAATGAACAAAGTGTATCAATAATCTACGTTTACTCCAATTATTTGAAAAAAAAAATGTATTTTTTGAGGTGGGTTTTACTAAAAATTACTTGTTTTATTCCGGTTAAAAATCATCAACAAAAAAAATCCGCAAACGACTTCAACTCCGCTTGCCTAACGACATTTTATGCTCCCCATTTTCATTTTGAGCACCCCAACAGTCGAGAAAAAAAAGTGAAAAATTGCGTCAACAATCAACAGTAGTCATCTTGCCAATGCAAAAATCGGTCCCGGACCAAACTCAACACTTCCACCCCTTCACCAGGCACAGGGCCAGCTGTCGAACCAATAATGGAGAATTCGACGTTCACTTCCAAAACCATAATGATCATTGATTCTATTTATACTGATTTATAACGCTCATTTCCCTTTTCCCGCATACAACAGTTGTCATAAAAAATGTTTTATGGAAAACCAAGCGGTGAAATAACATTCTTGCCACAGCAGCGTGTATTGTGTATACACAAAACATATCCACTAGAAAGTACAGGAAGCAATCATAACGCAAATGTATCACTTTTTTCACTCTTCTCTGTTGAACTATCTAGCTTCGGGTTTGCTGGAGTATTAAAGAAGGAGAAGACTCTACTGTTTATACATTCTAGTCAAAATATCGATAGAATGTCTGGAAGAAGTTTGCCTCGCGGAAATGGCCGTAAACTTTTCGACGGCCAGCGAGCTGAGTTGGATTGGGTTAGTCTGTCCCGAGATTTTCCGGCTACTAGTGGTCGCCATGGTTTTCCGGCGCCATCCACCAATGGTCCGAGCAGTCCATATTGACCATATTCCCGTCCGTCCGGCGTTTGGCTGCGCGGTGTGAATGATGAATTAGATGCCGCATCAATTGACAAGTGGCACCAGATGATGACGAAGACGACGACTACGGCTCAAGGCGCATAGCATCGTCGTCAATTAAGATGCTAATTTGTATGTCTACGCGCGACCATTCCCCAAACAAGCCTGGTCCGCGCGCCTGAGATCCGTCAGGTTTGTCTCACCCAAGGCGCGCGGGGACAAAGTTGTGGCCGAAGATCGCTAGTCGAAGTCGTTGGAAAGAAGGCGTTGATGGGTATAATTAATTTACACGCCTGATCTACGCCGCTTTTCGCGCCCGGTTCTGGTCAATTGGCTGCTGAGCTCTCCTCACAGCGTCAAAGTGTGAATATTCCCTGGAAATGGTGGAAAACAACAACCGTCTCTTAAATTTAATACGCCTTGAAGCGGTTAATCGGCTTATGGGTTGGAATTCGCAAGAAATTAGCCACACAGCATAAATGTAGCAGATGCTCAGGTATGCTGTTAATTTTTTTGTACCGCTTATACCTATAGGCTGACTGCTCTGTAATAGGCGATGGAAGCGCTGACGAATTTGGGTGATGGTTTTGCATTAGTGCAAGTGGGATGCAGCTATAATTTCACCCAACTTATGACAGTTCTAAAGGCGTTTTTCTTAAGGAGAGAAAGAATAACTTTTCGCTTCCATCGCCCATGGATTTGATATTTAGTTTAACTAGAAAGGTTTTTTTGTCTACAGTGTCAAAAAACATTAGGTATCAGAACAAGCCATCGTCCGCTCCGCTCTGAACAAAAAATCACAGCGTATGTTTACAGTGACTCTTTTCCATTTCCAAATTAGGGCACCTGTCACTACTTATTTACTCCCAACAAACTGTCATGTGTGAAATCAGTGTGGATCTAGCTAATTGTTTTACTGATTTATCTACAGTCAGTCAGCAAATTCCACCCATATTTAATTGGCCATCCACCCTCCCGCGTCTTCCGGTTAAGGGTGAGGCCGCCAGTCAGCAGCAGTCTAAAACAAACCACACAAATCCGGAATCGGTATATCCGTCCCTGGCGTTGTTGCCTGTTCAAATGTCGTCAGAAGCTGACTGCGAGTGTGCTGTCTAACTAATTAAGTATTCGGCTTAGGTTAGTAACTCTCGATTCGGCTCGCCTGTTGCTTTCGATGGTAGTGACAGCTCAATTCAAGCAAACCGATCATAAATCATCGGCTCATTATGCTCGGATGTCACACTACCTTCTACCGCTTATGGGTAGCTTAGCTAGCGAGCTAACTTGAGTTCTACGTATGTAGGAGAAGCACATGCAAACATAAGTTTTGGTGCGAAGGTGGACGGAAGTTCGCTGACAATTAGCGTTCCCAAACTGAGCAAGCTTTAACAGTAGTTTTACTTGCAGGGTCCAAAAAGCTATCAGGGCGACATTCCACCTGACCCAGAATAAATCTTTGAACTTCCGGAACATCCGGATGTTTTTAAGTACCTACCCAAAAAAATCTTTTAAAAATGGTAAAAAAATCCCATCCGTCCCAATCTAGAGATAAAGTGTATTGAACGTCTCTTTTGTTTTTTTTTTGTTTTTTCAAGAGTTATTAATATTCAAACAACTTATAGTATAATCATTGTGAACAATGTAACTCCAGGTGTCACTGCGGGAAAAGTCTGGAAAACCAACGTGAATTGATGCTATTAATTTGCATCTGAAAATGATCTCGTCAACGACTGACAATAAACGAACACACTAAATATGCTGAAAAACATTTCCTAGATACCTACCTTTCCACTGTATGTACGTACGTAGAGCTATAAATCAACCTGACCAGTATCTATAAGGGCTTCCGCCTCATAGGTCATTAAGGCAGTAGAACACAGGTTTGGTTTTTTTTTTTTCATCGTAGAACTAGCACAATTCCTGCCAGTAAGCAAATTACTGGAATTCCACTCGATTTTATCATCTGTTGCTAACACTATAGACCCTTTTATATATTCGTATACATCTGTAGTAGCACAATACCGTGTACAGTACCTTTTCGATCGAGAGAACCTCGCAATGATTGTTGTGACGTTTTCGATTGTGCAAAGGGAAAAGGCAAATCGCACCTGTCAAGTTCGATTCATTTGTGCGAATCATTCTGTGACAGAATTGTGTCCCATACGCTACACATTTGATGCGCAAAAAAACCTCGTCGAGTCAAGTGGAAGAATTCTTATTCTAATCTCGCGTAGACGTATCGAATATAAATGTCTGGAAGAAAAAACCTGTCCCCAGTAGTAGGAACCACTTTTATCTAGAAGGTATTTTTGAAATTGTCATTCCAGTTCTAATACCTATCTGTTCCATTCACAAATCAAGCAACCCCTAAAGATTCAACCGATAAGTAACCTTGACAGTGAATCGAGTTCAAATTTTCCTCCGATTAGCAACAACGATTGGAAAACTATGCACACTAGAGAAGACTGTTGATGCTGCTCCAGCCCAAATGTTTCCCAGTTTAGTCACGTAGATCGATAAAATGAGATGATGAGTCAGGGCTGGCTGGCTGAATGGCATTGTTTGCACGTCCTGCTGCTGTGCTGCCGACAACAAATGAAATCCAAGAATAATCATCGTTCGGACCTATTTTGGGACCCATGGGGACTAGTTTGGTTCGATCCGAAAAATGTTTATACCCACTTTGCAGAATGGAATGTCTTATGTAATTTTCGGATCGGACAGGTTTAAAATAGGCAAACGAGGGGTTGCTGATTTAAATCTCGAAATTTTTCTGTTCGTCAAAATCACGGATGATCACAGATGGGTTTGATGATAGGCTGCATTGTTGATCGATTGATGTGATCTTTTGATGCACCTGATCGTTTGAATCGTTTAACTTCGTTGATCGAATCTTGAAGGTGTCCATCTTACGAAACATTTGGAATCCGAGTTTGGATCCTTCAATTCTAGCAATCAAATGCAAACAGATGGTACAAAAACGTCGGAGACGATGTCGAATCTGTCTTCAAAAACTTTAAAGATTTGCCTTAGCAACCAAAAGTTCGGATATCGCTTATGTCTGAATCGGATTAACGTAATTTTAATTTTGAGGCCAAATGACATAGAATGCATGAAAGTTATCGACGTTGTTATCTCGAAATTTTTGGCCAAAAATCGACTTTCTGGAGCTGAATCGTCAGAAAGTCGATTTTTGGTTGAACAAATGTTTTCGAGATAACACCAGGTCCTGAAGTTTCATGCATTTCTAAGCCATGCGGCATCAAAATTTAAAAAAAAATCAAAATAACATCAGATTTCGACGTTTTATGCAGTCATTTGGCATCAAAATTAATATTTCGTTTTTTTCCTATTTTCTTCGGTATCCCCTTTTGTTATTTTAGAGTAAAAAACCCGAAACTTTGAAAGCATTGAGGGATCCCTAAATTGATCCGTTTGAGCTGAAATTTTGCACAGTTCAGTATTTTTGGGCCAATCTACAAGATATACAAGGTCGGTTTTCATAATTCTATCATGAAATTTTCCCCATCCATCCATTGCCATCCTAATGACATACATGAAATTGGGAAAACTATACTTTGGAAATCGAAAGATCTGACATGTTTTATAATTGGGGTTTTAAAATGATTCACCCTCTTCAAACAACATATGAGGACCTTGGAGCTAAAGAGGTATAAGTGCAGAAAAAACTATTTTCCGTATTTTTTTTTAACTTTCATTTCGGTCGAACATAAAAGTATGAAAATAAAATTCTTAAAATCTGAAGAATTCACCAATTGAAGTTTGCAACATGGAGAATCTTATTTCATCTTTAAAACTGATAGTTTTTGCACTTATTTTCATTTATTTTATGCGTATGCGCTGAATGGCATTCTTTAGATTATCAGTTTGGCAAATCTACAATGCAAATCATCACATACCCGACACCATGGATTCGTGTGACCTGTTTTGAAATTAATATACAGTACCGTTCATAATTGTATAGAAATTGGAAGCAAGCGCACTGTCACTTCGGCTTTGAACTTCCATAACTTTTTACTCTGATGATATTTTTTGATCAAATGGTTTGCGTTAGATAGATCAACTATCACACTATTATATCACAAAATTTGAGCTTTTTGGAGTTTGTGTGGCCTGAGATACAGTAATTCTACGAAAATCGGACTTTTTGGACTTTTCTCATTCAAACTGCAATATCTCTGAAACTACGCCACATTTTTTTTTGAAATTTTTCAGAGTAATTGTTGAAATATAAAGCTAGCATGTCTGAAGTTTTCGAAAAGTTCTATCGATGGGATCAAAATTTACGCGAGGTGCAATATTTCAGGCATGGATCTAGAAATGCGATTTCTATAGAATTTTGGACGATTGTTTCCATAGGAAAACCATATTCTCTGTTTAACAACCAGTTAATCTATTTCAACCGAAAAATCACAACAATATCGCGAGATTCTGATTTCAAAACACAAATAGATCATTTATTCCATTTTGTCTTTTCTTCATTGCTTTTGCCAGACATTTTTTGTCTGATTGGTTGAGGGAAACGATATTGTTCTCATGAATCGTCCAAAATTCTATAAAAATCGCATTTCCAGGTTCATGCCTGAAAACTTGCACTTCGCGTAACTTTTGATCTCATCGATAGAACTTTTCGAAAACTTCAGACATGCTTGCTTTATATTTCAACAATCACTGTGCAAAATTTCAATAAAAAAAAGTTGCGTAGTTTCAGAGAAATTGCAGTTTGAATGAGAAAAGTCCAAAAAGTCCGATTTTCGTAGAATTACTGTTTCTCAGGCCACACAAACTCCAGAAAGCTCAAATTTTGTGATATAATAATGTGATAGTTGATCTATCCAACGCAAACCATTTGATCAAAAAATATCATCAGAGTAAAAAGTTATGGAAGTTCAAAGTCGAAGTGACAGTGCGCTTGCTTCCAATTTCTATACAATTATGAACGGTACTGTACATTGAGGTTTTTCTAATGCGGTTTTTTTTACACGGTATTTTTTTGCGCGGCTTTTTTTACGCGGATTTCTGAATTAACGCGGTTTTTTTACGCGGATTTTCGAATTAACGCGGTTTTTGAGAGAAAATATTCTAAGACTTTTTCAAAGGAAAACACTTAGAATCTTTTTGTAGTTGGGAAAATCTTAGCTCTGAGACTAAGAACGTGATACATGAGATCTGAGACCTGAGACCTGAGACCTGAGACCTGAAACATGAGACCTGAGATTTGAGACCTGAAATATGAGACTCGAGAACTGAGACACGAGACATGAGACCTAAGACCTAAGACCTGAGACATGAGACCTGAGACATGAGACCTGAGACATGCGACATGAGACATGAGACCTAAGACATGAGACATGAGACATAAGACATGAGACATGAGATCTGAGACATGAGACATGAGACCTAAGACATGAGACATGAGACATAAGACATGAGACATGAGGCATGAGATCTGAGACATGAGACATGAGACCTGAGATATGAGACCTGAGACATGAGACATGAGACATGAGATCTGAAACATGAGACATGAGACCTGAGACCTGAGACATGAGACCTGAGACATGAGACCTGAGACATGAGACATGAGACCTGAGACATGAAACCTGAGACCTGAGACATGAAACCTGAGACCTGAGACATGGAACATGAGACCTGAGACATGAGACATGAGACGATCTGAATTCCACACTGTCAAATAAGCCTCACTATATTCTACTATTCTATTAATCTAATTGATTTTGTTTTTTATCTTAAAAATCAACTATCATTGTACGCAAATTTGTAAATAATCATGGTTCGTTTTTTTAGTGACGTGCTTTTTTGCGCGAATTTTTTAATTAAAATGGATTTTTTACGTGGATTTTCGAATTTCGGGATTTTTTTACGCGGATTTTAGAATTAAAGAGGTTTTTTTTACGCGGATTTTCGAATTAACGCGGTTTTTTTACGCGGATTTTCGAATTAACGCGGTTTTTTTTACGCGGATTTTCGAATAAACGCGGTTTTTTTACGCGGGATGAAATACCGCGTAAAAAAAACCTCAGTGTACATATTTCGTGTATGTGTATGTCTTATATGGACGAATGAGTCATCGTTAATATACATGGTAAAAAAGCATAGATCCTAGAATAGAGCCCTAAGGTACTCCAGATGTAATTGACAGGGATGTTTTTTTAACGGTCAAAAGAATAGAATATAGATAGAGATAGAAAACCCGACACTTAGTTTTTCGCTTATTCAAAATAAAAAAAATCGGTATAAGTCTTGACTTCCCTGATCCTTAACCGTAGTTGCCGATCATCTGCTTCCTTCCAACGCATGATTCAAACTTTGTGGACATTTTTGACAGTGTTTGCTAACTTTGCCACCACTCACGTACAAACATTTTTTTAATGATCAACGGTTTTGTCAGCTATCGATTTGATAATGATGGATTTTGGAGGAAACTGTGCAAAATCTTCATCATGAATATCACAAAAACGCGATTATTTTAAAATTTTAAATTTTTTTAGGTCGGATAGTACTGTTTACAGGCAACAAAATGCTGTCAAAATTTTGTATGTCCGATAACTAAGAAATTAGCTATCAGCAAAAGAAAGGGTGCCATTTCTAAATGAAGTAAGCTCAAGCAGTTTTGGTACTACGTTTTTGCCGATATCCTGACTGGTATAAATTAATGAGTTCATTTTCCGATAAATATGTGCAAATTTTGGTTTTCAGATTTTTTCAAAAACTTTTGATAAGTCACAGGCTGATGGGGCGATGTTTATCCAATTAACTTAAATTATTCTTTTTCTTGATCGGAATTATTTTTGAGTACTTCCATTCTTGAGGATATTTCCCAGAAAATAATATTTCATTGAAAAAGTGCGTTATTGGAGTTAATATGTAAGGCAATAAAATTTTGATGAATTTTGGAGGGATGTCATCCAATCCTACTACATTTGATTGAACGTCGAATATAAAGTTCAATACTTCAAATTCTTGAAAAGAAAATGAACTCCAGCTTGACAAGAAATGGTTTTTCGGGTGAATACTTTCAAGAAAACTTTGGTATTTCCTCTACATGGAAGCTATATGAAGAATGACCTTTTGATTTTGGTATTCCTGTATTTTTTTAAAATTAGCATAATGTTTTGTGGTAGATTAAGATCGAAAAATCAATAAAATAATTTCTTTTGCTTTAAAAATTAAACGATTAACACGGTTGCGGAGCCTTCTATAGGTAGTAAGATCATCGACGAAACGAGTAATTTTTCATTGTTTTTAAGCAAGGTTTCTATCGACGATGGTTCGATCAATGTCTGAATTAAACCAGAGACTATATTTTGATTTAGTCTTTGGATTTGGTTCTGAGCGCCTCATATGTTTCTTCCATAAAGTATTTTAAAAAATATTTTTTTTTGGTCCAGAAATTTTTGTTAATTTTTTGTTGTTGTCATACTGTCGTATAATTTTCGGACGTTTTTAGACCATTGGCAAAAATCGATTTACTAAGGCCACGAAATCAAAACTTTGAGTGCTTTAACACTAAACGTACCGGAGGCGGTCAAAAGACGGTTTTGGAACTTTAAATGATGATTACGCCTTATATAATTTTTATTTCGCAAATTTAACGACAGGACTATTTTTATTTTTAAAATGCAAGTATTTTTGCATTTTTAATTTTTTTTCTAAGTGTTGTGGTTTTCGAATAACGCATGTGGTATACCTCTTCATACCGCAAGCGGTCAAATGACGACAAACACCATTTTCGCTAAAACTCTCTTGTTTCTCAACCGATTTCTACAAAATTTATAGTTTTGAAAAGCTTATAACGTAGCTGAAAATTTACTGAGAAACATATTTGAGTCACGTTATAAGTTTTTCAAAACTATAAATTTTGTAGAAATCGGTTGAGAAACAAGAGAGTTATAGCGAAAATGGTGTTTGCCGTCATTTGACCGCTCGCGGTATGAATAGGTATATATGTACAAAGTGTCGGTATGTTTAGTGTTAAGAATCCCCTAAATAACGTCTGATTGATTTTTCTACAAGTGGCAAAATTTGAAAAAATGGTTGATTTCCTCTGTTCCAGGGAAAGCATCGATTAAGGAAATTTTATCTATCAATTCACCACACTTTGCGGTAGGCCCAAGGTTGAGCAAAATGATCAAAACATAATCGACAGCAAAAGTTTAAGCTGCTCAACAAGCTAACAAGACATCATCGGTTATCGGTGATCGATCTTGCTCGCTTGCTCGCTGCTGATGGTGGGCAGCCAAGGTGTTGCTGCTTGTTGCTATCTGTCACTCCCGGCAGCCTAGTCGCAGTTTGTTGTTCTAATCAAGATCCTTCCAAACTGTACACAAAAACGCCACACTTTGCAAAACCCCTTCCTTTCATCGCCAAACGGCTCATTACAACTTGCTCTAACTGCCTCGAACACGACAGAAGATACTTGTACATTCCTTTCTTCCCTCGAGGGAAAAATAACACAAATCACCATCAGCAACCAACCAGGTGCTGTCGGACCGAAAACGTTTCAGAGTCAGTTGAAAACAGGTTTGCTTGCTGCTCCGAAAGGCAGAGCCAAAACATCTGATTAACGTGATGGATCCAATTGGACGTGATATAGCGTGACTGTCCACTCCCAGCGGCGAAAAGCTTCTGAAGAGGGAGGGGGGCCATTAAAGGGCTAAGTTGCAACACACAAGTGTCAGGATCCCGAACCTGGGAAAAGGCGAACTTTTAATTATATTGACGTCATCAAATGGACGCTCAGGAGTTTGTGTCCACCCCGGAATATTGGCAACAACTCGAGGGGTAGCCATTGTGGAAGTTTAAAAGAGTTGCTGACACGCCATCATCCAACCAACAACACGCATTTCCTCCTTCTCGACTGACGGTTTGTGTAAATATTTCAACAGAAAAACACCCGCACAATCATTCGGGGCTGGCTAGCTTTTCTATACATATTCCGTTCCAAGCCCGAGGAGTCTAACATTCACACCATTATGCAAATGGTCAGGTTATGAAATTTGGAACATTATAATAAGTATTCATTTGAATAGGCCATTCGATAAACTGCAAATGGTGGTGGCATGGCATAAGAAATATGAAAAGGCGCAACATAAGGAAATGCCGTCAGCATCGTTTCCCCGCTGCCCGCTCATCGATATTGCATTGATTGAAAACTACCAAAAACGAAAGTGACAGCAACACCCGCCCAGCGAATGAACCTGCGGCTGTCATCTCATTCCCAATAAAAAGGCCTAGGGGCGCGCATTTGTTTAATTTGACAAAGAAATGGAAAGAATGAATGGAATTTGTAGAGACTTCGTGACTGCGACCCTCGGCAAGTCCATAGGGTTCCTACTCCGTCAGTCAGCCAGGCAGGGGCGGAACAACGGACGAAAATAAAAACTCGTCAAATGGCATTCCTCAGATATTTTTGGGAGCCGATCGTTTTGTGACCGCGACGACGCTTTCGGAGGAGATGTTCGATAACGGTTAGCGCTCGGTCCCCGAAAAATGGCATAATCCATTCGCGAAACCGGCTTGTTGGTGGTGTAACAGCTCCATTGGCCGATGTGTATTGTTGTCTTTATCATAAAAACAACATCGAATTTTGGCCATCTCTTTTGCAATCTGTTTAAAATTCATGATTATCTATCACATTAAAAGCATCTCAATATACTTATGATACTTCTGGTTCCCTTGCTCTGATTTCCGATCGACTTGATTGTTTTCAGAATCAAATCCACCCCGTCGACAGAGATCAACGGGTTCTTTATAAACAAAGTGTCGGAATGTGACCTCTCGTCCGAGAGATCACGATTTGCAGTTAAATATACACCTCTGACGAACTATAATCGCATTAGTCATCAACCTATAAATTGAAACAAATCGCAAAACAAAAATGCCGGTGATTCTGATAAAGCTTTTTCGCTGTTGCAGCACCACCGTCACCTTGTTGCGCTGTTTGTTGCTTGCATTTCCGTATATTATTAAGGCCGTTCCATCCAAGAAGTGAGAGGAATCCCGACGGCGAGCGATAAGAGAATTGCTATGTCTGACATGTGCGATCAAAGAGGAACGTACAACGCTAATCAGATTTTTTCTCAGCCCAGGATTAAGTCATCGCCGGGAATAAATAATTTAAATGTCGATGCATTCCTCGTGGGTGCATCGCATGTTTTTGTAATTGGCATTCAGGACGAAAAGTTAAACGCCTTGCAGAATGGCATTTAGGAGCTCTGGGTGTGAGGTATTCATTTATGGTTGCGGTTTAATGAAACAAACTTAGGAAACTTCCCCGAAATCGAAAACATCCCACAAAATCAACAGGAATGTAAGCTTATAAGGGGTGCGGTTTGTGTATTCTTTTACCACTCTGAAAGGTGCAGGGAATAAAACTACCGACGAATTCAATTACTTACCAGCGTTTGTCGTTGTTTAGATGGGAAGCGTCGTTGCTGTTTTAAATGTGTTCCCTTCCGAGAGAGGCCTTTTAATTTACAAAGTGATTTTAAACTGCACTTTTTGAACTTGTGCAGCTCCATTGTTTGCATTCAACATATCAGTTTATCCCGAAGAGACACGTTTCTGGAACAATCATTTAGTTGATTGTAAGAAAGTTAGAAAAAAATATACACACTTTTATGTTTAATGAAATAGTGTGATCACAAAATGTTCATTCAAGTAGTTGTGGTTAAGTAGTACCGTCTTACTATTTCCAAAATGTCTAACTAAAGTTCACTTCCCGATAGGAAATACACCCTACTTTTCGCCATATTTAGTCGGTTCGCGTAGGGTGCATCGACCAATTTTTGTTCTGACTAATTGACGGATTATTTCTATCATCACTTATGGGAGTTTTTGCTGGGCATCAGCCGATTAATAAGCCAATTTCGTATATCTAGCAAATAGGATGATTATGTAAGAACCTACTGAATTGGGTGATTCATACGGCGACAAGGTTACCCTATGAAAAACGACTTCATTTGTCGATTCATAGAGGAATACGATTTTGTGATTTTTTTAACACCCTACTCAACTCAACTTAATTAAGAGATAAGTTACCCGAGTTTTTCGGCTCAAATCAAAATTTTAACGGGTTATTGTAGTATAACTAATAATAATATTTAGTATATTGGCCGAACCGGCTGGAAAAATCGAGAAGATCCCCAAAAATCGGTTAGGTCAATCATTGAGTCTTCATTTCTACATCGCATACTGAGCATAGGCTGAAAGTTTGCCAACTTAGCTCATTCTGTTACTAAATTATATTCAAACGTTATTCGATTAATCAGCAAACTAAATAGGGTCATTGATTTAGTAGGGCGATTCGTAGCCAGATTAAATCGGCACCCTACTAAATATGTGTACGGCGATTTTTTTCATCTGTCGAATTTCCTAACGGGTTGGAAAGTTTGATGCTTATGTATGTGACCCAAAGGATGCTTAGAAGCATTCTTTAATTTTTTTCATCGATAAACGGATATTTGCATGGATAAATAGCTTGGAGTTATGGCCGTTTTACCCTCAATTTCCCAACATGTTTAATATATTTAAGAAAAGGCTTGTTCGAACTGGAAGATTTTGGATCAAATAAGACCTATCTAGTGTGTTTTTATTTGCCGAGGAATCGAATGAAGGCTAACTAACTAAAGGCTAACAGCCATAACTCCATTTTCCAATGCTCGCGGTGGCTCAAATAGCCTTCTTTCGATTTCCGAAAAAAATCACCCAAGATAGGTTTAGCTGGTTCAAAATTTTAAAGTCTGAACTTACTGTTTTCATAATTTATTGAAAACTGTAAGGAAATCGAGGTTAAAATCAACCAAAACTCCGTTTCACGAAACATCCGGTGGCTTAAATAGCCTTCACTCGATTCCACGAAAAAAAAACCCACAAGATAAGTCTTATTTGGTTTTGAAATTTTCAATTCCGAACATGCTTTCTGCAATATGTAAAAAAAATAAGGGGAATTAAGATTAAAACATCCTTAGTTCCATTTTCCAATGCGTGCGGTGGCTCAAATAGCCTTCATTCGATTTCTTGAAAAAAAATCACACTAGATAGGACTGATTTGCTTAAAAATTTTCCAGTCCGAACAAGCCTTTTCTGAATTATATAATTTTTTTTGGTAAATTGGAGGTAAAACGGCCATAATTCCATTCTACAATCGTACAAAGTTCGAACATGCTTTTTTCTCAATAAATTGAAAAATGTAAGGGATGGAGGGTAAAAAAGGCATAACTCCATTTTTCCGGTGCGTGCAGTAACTTAAACAGCCTCCATTCGATACGATACCTAAGAAAAAATCACATAAGATAAGTCTCATTTGGTTCAAAATTTCGAAATCCGAGCATGCTTTTTCTGAACTATTTTTAGAAATGTAGGGGAATTGAGGGTAAAACGGACATAACTCCGTTTTAAAAAAAGTGCAGTGGCTCTAACCGCCTTCATTCGATTCTTCGGAAAAAATTATACAAGATATTTTTGTTCAAAATGTTTTAGTCAAAATCAGTAATTTCCTGGATTGTTTACAAGATATAGGGAAATTAGGGTTTAAAAAGGCACTATATCTCCGTTCGTGAGCTCATGCTGCATCTGAAACTATGTCCAATCGATTATCCGGACATTTTCACTAAAGGAAAGTATATTTTCATAGATTTGGTTCATGTAGGACGGAAGATATTGAATTTCTACGACGTTTATACACTTTTTTCCCCATTGTGATTGGCTTTTATACCCTTTTCACATGTTGGTTCTCAAAAGTTACTGTCGCTCAACCAAATAAGAAGTAGAAATTTGTTGGGATAAAAGTAGGACGTTAGGACAAAGAGTCAAAAAGTAGGTCATATTCTACTACAGTAAGACGTCTGATAAGCCTTAGTCTGACCCAATTTGTAGTAGTTAGTCAAAAAAATGAGACGTTAAGATTTTATTTTGGTTTAAAAATTATTTTATTGAAGTCTGATATCAGATTTGTTTACATATCATATCACGTCTCTAAGTTTATGGACTTTTTAGTTATACCCATCTATACGGGAACCCGTCAAATTGACTTGACGGTTTTTTTTAAATTTTTTTTTAAGGATTTTCATCCTTTAAGGATGAGTCATCACTCCCTGACTTGACGGGTGAGAAAAAGAATCAGTATAGAATATTACTCTAATACTAAGTATTCCAAATTAAGAATTTCTTATCAAAAATCAACTTTCTTAAAAACCACTAGCTATTTAGGCTTTTGCGAAAAAGGCTAGAGAAGATTTCTTCTTGTTGTTTTTAGTGGGGATATAGGCAGAGAGGCGGGGCTGCTATACATTTTTATTGCATATCTTGAGTACTATTCGAGCAAATAGAACCTAATTTGGCCTAGAGGAGTATTTGGGTACCGGAAAGGTTTCTATGAATATTTGATACCCTTCTCTCATTTTTATGGAGAGATAGAAAGCGGGGAGGGGGCTTCTTTACATTTTCCAGCATAATTAGAAAACTTATAAGTCATATGGATTTAAATTTGGTATGGAAAGGTATTTGAATACGGGAAATGTTTTTATGAAATTTTGAGGACACTCGGTTCTTTCTGTGGGGAAATTTTAAGTTGGGAGGGTACACTCATACAATTTTTTACATCACTCGAGAACTTATCCAGCAAATGGAATCAAATTTTACTTATTAGGGTATTTGAGTAGTTACCAAAAATGTTTCTCTGAATATTTGGTACTACTGTCTCTTTCCAGTGGATGATAGGAAGAAGAGAAGGGGGCTCCGTTACCGATTTTCGCATAACTCGAGAACTAATCGAGCAAATGGAAACAAATTTGACATGGGAGTGCATTTGGATACGATAAATGGTTATATGCTTATTTGAGACTCCTTTCTTCTTCAATTGGGGATAAAGTTAGGGAAGAGGGGAGCTCACATACAATTGTTTTGCATAAACCAAGAACTTATCAAACAAATGGAATCAAATATGACATGGGAAATCATTTGGGTACGAGAAATGGTTCTATGCTGATTTGAAACACCATCTTTTTTCCAGTGAGTACACACATAGGAAATGGTTCCTTGGTATAGAAGTAATCAAGCAAAAAAAATCAAATTTGACATGGAAATATTTTTAAGTACAAGATATGTTTCTATGGAATTTTACAGTTCCTTCTGTCTTCATTACTCAAATTAACGTACATTTCATCTTGAGCGAATTTGTAAAATCTAGCTCAAAATACCACAGCAGACACAAATTGTTTTGAGTCTGTGGCTATTTTGAGTCTTTATAGATACTCGATAAAAAGATAAATGTTTATAGAAATATATCATTCCGTAAACAAAACTGACAACGCTTCGCGCCCTTCAGTTCAACTACTAGTTTTTCTTCAAATTCCGATGACAAAGCAGCTTCTTAGATGGAAACAAAAAACTCGCTAAGCCATGAAAATGTGCATTTCGAAAACAAGCGCGCACCCACAAAACCAGCAACAAACAACAAATGGGAATCGGAGAACCCATCCATGCGTGTAACTCCAGACGAACGAGCGTTACAACTAGGGTGGTCCAAAAGGGCCCAACCAAACAGGGAACGAATTTTATCCAGCAGCAACAAAGTGTTGTTGATTCAGCACATTAGCAGAGGCACGGCGACGATTCAGTGGTCTTATCTCGACGACTAGAATGGCCGTATTTGTGTATAAAAGTATGCTCCTTCGGGAAACTACGACGGCCGGCAGGCCCGTTTTGATTTTTATCGCCGGCCGCATTCTTATAGAGTTTGGCGCGGACGGGAGCTGCCGGATTGGCCTTCCCGGGGTCACAGTCGGACGCGTGCTTCGTCCATCCATGTGCCCATGTTGTTCTTCTTGTTGGTGTTACAAACGATGGGGCCATTTCCCTCGGCCATCTCGTTTCGCTCGGCTCCAATTGGATAGCTCACTTTCAATCAAATGCAGTGAACGTGAAAAAGTTATTCCCGAAGAGTGTAGAAACAACAAACTTTTGTTAGATAAACAAATAGAGTGGCCCCAAAAGAAAAGAAGGCGAACAGAAAAAAAAACTCGTTGCTGGAATGAAAGAAATCGTGCTGCTGCAGCACACAATCAATGTAATGTGCAAGTGGACGAAAAACACCCGGTCGGAACGCGTGTTCGTGGATTCCATCGGAGAAATTGGCTTGGAAGGGTTTGTTTTCCGAGCCGAAGGGAGAAATCGAAACTGGTCCAATTGTGGCGCGGCGGCAATCGAATCGAGCCAAACCAAACCAAAACGAACCGCCCGGGGCGACATATTTCAGAACAACTATGATGGTGGTAGTCAGAAGTGGATTTGGTAGCTTAATTCATAAATAAACAGTCGCGTCAACGCTCTGCTGCAAGTCGAGACACAAGCATGCGTTATTGTTAAATAAGCTGGCTTTCTCTCGTCGTTCCGGAGCAAAATTTGGATCGGATGCCAAGGACGCCCAGAATGCTTCTTTGTTCTGGAAGTTAGTTCGGCTTAGTAGGTATTTGGGTACAGACAGGGAGGAGGAAGATACAAGGTGTGTGATGGTGATGGTGGTGGTGACCTCTTCCAGATATCGCGCTAAGCCTGTTGGACCGGTTCTGCATTCTCCCTCTGGATCTGGATGATGGCGGTCGCGGTGCGGTCACATGGAACCGGTTATTCAGACGAAGCCAAGCACACAACAACGCATATCAACAATAACAAAAAAAAACGTCAACAATCACACCACAAGGTTCAGAGATCGTTGGGGCTCGTGTAGCTCATCTTCATTGCATGCGTTATACACTTACGAATGATCGAATAATTCTCAGACGATTCCAAAGATTATCCCAAGTTTAAGTTTTGAAATTATGCATGCGTTTACAACTAAACAGGCATAAGAAGAATTTCAAGTCTTTGAAAATTTTCCACATTATAAAGAAGACTTTTTAATAAGCAGTAACTGATCCAGTGCAGTGGTACTGATTTAATCCAGTAAATTTCGAATTTCAGAATTTCAAACTGAAGAAATCGCTTCACCGCACATTTTCTAGGATTTGTTGGTAGGGTTAGCATTTTACGATTTACAGTAACTCACAGAAGAGCTAAGTTTTAATCTTATGACGAATGCGTAGAAAACTGAACAACTGGAAACTGGAAACGTTATATTGAGTCTTTTTTAGCATCTTATGTTGCAGCCTTTTTCACATTTTAGATTTTTCCATCAGCTCCATCAAATTTCACTCAACCAATTTGTTCACTATTTTGACAAAGCTATACTACATCAATATCTATAAAAATGAATGTTTGTCTGTCTGTTCCCTATAGACTCGAAAACTACTGAACGCATCAATGTGAAATTTGGTATGTAAGAGTTTTTGGGGTTTGGGAGATGGTTTCTACAAAACTTTCAAAACCCTCCGACTTAACGAGAGGGGTGCTCCCAAAAAAAATCAATAAAAAATATGACACAGTTCAAACAATTTCCGTAAACTACTGAACCAATCAACGTGAAATTTGGTTTGTAGCCGTTTTCAAGACCGACAATGCTTTCTCGCAAGGCTAGGAAAGTTGTCCGTTCATACTTCTAGAGACAGTTTCTTGGCTCTTCCGGAGTGCCGCAAGGAAGCCATTTAGGACCAATAATTTTTGCTATGATGTTCTTTCGCTTCTCGATGGCCAAAAACTCGCTTATGCCGATGATTTGAAACTGTATCACACCATCAATGGTAAAGACGACATCGATTTCCTTCGACATTTTTGCTGACTATGCCACAACACCTGCCTGCTGCTAATCGCAGTAAATGCTCGATAATATATTTTTCTGTCAAGCCGCACCCTCTTTATGCTGAGTACATTCTCGGGGATTAAAAATTATCTCCCGGGTTGACCAAATGAATGATCTGGGTGTTATTCTCGATCAACGGCTTAAGTTTAAGACTCACAAGAACTACGTTGTAGACAAAGCCTCTAGAAATCTTGGTTTCTTGTTTCGCGTGGCTAAAGAATTTAAAAATGTGTACTGCTTGAAAAGCTTATATTGCAGGCTGCAATTTGCAGCATAGTCCGTCCCGTTTTTGAGTATGCTTCTGCTGATACCCTGTCTTCTCGAATCGATTTGAACGAATCGAGGCTATCCAGTGGCGCTTCATGCGATATGACCTTCGACACCTGAACTGGCAAGATCCTTTTAGTTTGCCCAGTTATGAGAATCGTTGCCGCCTGACAGACTTAGACATGCTTCAAGTCCGAAAAAACGCTACACGTGCTTTGGTCGTTGCGTATCTCCTTGCATCGAGGATTGACTGTCCCTTGCTGCTGGAAGCTATTCATCTCAATGTGCGACCGCAAGGATTGAGAGAGAGATTTGCAACTCTTCGTTCCCATTCGGCTGAATAACTATGGGGCTAACTGCGCTCTTATAGGTATCCAAAAAACCTTCAACCGTTTTTAAGAGTACTTTGACTTTGGCGTTCCCAGAAATGTTTTCCGTAGAACCATGTTTATCAAGTCAAGAAAAACGAAGATTTACGTAAATTTTTATCTGTAACCTTTAATTCAGTTATCATTAGGATCTAAATTTGATCCGTTGATTTTTATACAATAAACAATATTAACTTTCAAGTTACTCCAAAACAAGGAGTTACAAAGTTAATAAAAATATGACACAATTCAGACCATTTTTTTAAATTACTGAATCGATCAATCGATGTGTAGCCGTTTTGAAGACCAGTAATAGTTTCTAAAATACTTTTAAATAGTTTCAAATTAATACGGGAGGGAAGGGGGGTGGGGTGCCCATACAAAATTAATAAAAACATGACCAAATTCGAACAATGCCCGGAAACTACTGAACTGATCAACGTTAAATTTGGTGTGTAGCCGTTTTGAAGACTGAGAATGATTTCTATAATACTTTCAAATCCATCCAAATTAAGGAGGGCAAGGCTTCCATACAAAATTACTAAAAATATGACACAGTTCGAACAGTTTTCGGAAACTACTGAACTGATCAACGTGAAATTGGGTGTGAAGCCGTTTTCAAGACCAGCAATGGTTCCTAAAATACTTTCAAATCCCTCCAAATTAAGGGAGGGGAGGGGGCTTCCATACATAATTAATAAAAATAAAACACAATTCCTAAATTTCCGGAAACAACTGAACCGATCAACATTATTTTGCCGTTTTTAAGACCGGGAATAGTTTCTATAATACTTAAATTTCTAACCCTTCCGAACCGAAGAAGGGGGGGGTTCCCATACAAAATTAATAAAAATATAATGAAATCCCCGATCGATTTTTTGTTAAAAATTGATAAGCGTTTCGTCATAATTGTATGTTTTCGTCAAAATTGCGTTGAATAAGAGAGTGTTGTCTCTATGATATAGTAACTGCACAGATTTGTTGATATTTTTTTTTTTTGAGGTTATCAAAAACAAAATAGCTGACCAAGCCTTAAAATTTGGCATCGAAATTCAAATAAATATATTTCATAAATTACCAGATTTTGTCGAAGTGAAGAAAAAGTTTCATCCTCGCCAAATTGAGCACAATTGAATCAATTATAACGGTACAAACGCAAAATTACTGCAACATAAGACGAGATCCGGGTTGGGTGGAGTGAAGAAAAAAAAAACCCAAGAAAAGAATACGGTTGATTCAGAATGCAGAAGCAACCGAGAAAAAAAAATGATGTCAAGGGCCATCATCATCATAAAAGCAACCGAAGAACGCTCTCTCTGTGTCTTCTGATGGATGCAGATTTCTTTTCTGCCCAGAATTGATAAATTGGACTGTCGGTGGAAGTCAAGGCAAAAAAACGCTCCAATTCTGAATCAAGAAAGAACCATTCAAGAGAACAACACAGCAAACAACTGACTGACCCAACTATGTACAAAATGACCAGAGGAAAGCTTCGGAAATCCAATCCGGACCAATGCTTGTCTACAGACATTTTATTGCAAATTCAAAGCACCTACCTACTTTCCCCCCTGAAGGCTAGGGGTTGTTGTTGCCGTTTGACGAGACAGTAGATTGGATTAGTTTGGTATTTTTGAGTAAGCACTTCATGGGAACCGATGACTGAACTGACAGCTGACAGTTTAGCCATGAGGTACTTTGAGGAATGCAACCAGATGAGATGGGTAATAATTCTGACAACAACGAGGCTCATATGACGTTCATGGAACTTTACAGTCACATACAGTGAAGTTGATTAACTTCCAAGTTCTTTCCAAAGTTCCAAATTTAAGGTCGACGCATTGACAAAAATCGGAATAATGCTTTAGGTTCTTAACGGAAATTAATTTTTCAGATTTATGTTAAATTCATTAATGGAATTTTCAACAAAACGATTGCATCAAAATAGCGTTTGGATTTTCTCTCAGAAGTTGCTCCAAAAAAAAGTATCTTAGTTATCTTAACTACCAGGACGCGGCCGACGCCGTTATTGATTATTTTCAAACAGATACACCATGGCTCGTATGATGTTTATGAAACTCTACCGTCACATACAGTGAACTAAATTAACTTCCAAATTATTTCCAAAGTTCCAAATTGAAGGTCGACACAATGGCAAAAATCAGAATAGTGCTTCAGGTTCTTAACGAAAATTTATTTTTCAGAATTATATTCTTGAATTGTATTTGAATTGTTTTAACCACTAGGAAGCGGCCGGCGCCGAGGACAGAAGGAGGATACTTGATCCCTGCGGATACTTTATTCCTCAGCTAAAAAAAATAAATTTTATTTTTTGAGTTATTGGACTTTGTTTGAAAAATCTAACAAAATGCAAACTTGATAATCTTTTTTTATCACTTTAAAATGTTTTCCACACGAAAAAATTATTATAACAATATTTATTTCAATATGTCAATCGTTAGCGTATAGCATGAACTTCTTGATGTCATATTTTCAAATCAATTGTAAACTCTAATTTTTTTTAAAGAAACATGTTTTAGAAAATGTATGTTATGGGTTCACTTAAATCCCTCGAGTCCAAAAGGAAATATTTTTCTTCTGAACGGATGTTGATCATTGCTAAGCACGAAATTCTTAATATTTATTCAACGACCTATATTTATCCAATAATGTCCTGATGAAAAGGACTCAAAAAAGTGCTTCTATCTTAAATTGCGCCTTAAGGTATGCAATAAGTAGGGCAAAGTAAACATACTCAAAATCCAATGCAAAGTTAAATTTAAGCGCAAGAAAATCTGATAAATTTTCCAATTCACAAAAAGTTTAAAAAACAGCCTTGAAAATTCGTTAAAAAATCTGTGTTTTGTATTTTGACAATCTAAAAATGCAAAAATGTCCGAAATTACGTCAACTTTTCAATCTTTTTTTCAAAAGTTATTTGGTGTGACTTAAAAAAATTTTGACCGTTCACTGATTTTAAAGTACGGTTTTTACACCACTTTTTTACATTTTGTGTGGTCATGATCTTTAAAAAATTTCAAAAAATATATCCTTATGTCCAACGTATAGCTTCTAACTTCGGCTTTCTTGGACACTTAGTGAAATTTTTTTTGAGCATTCCATAGATGATCTACAGTCTTTTTTCCGAAGCATGTTTTTCAGATTTTTTTGGATGGATGCTTCTGGAAGCTTCATCGTCTGAATAACAAAAATATCTTCTAGAACCACTTCCAAATTCGATGCTCAAATTATTTGCAATTTTCCTACTAGGTACCTACATTAGATGTTATCGCGCCCGGAAAAAAAGGAGTCAACAATTGGCTCCATTAAAATCTAATCCAATACCCATTGTCGGGCGGGAGCGAAATTTTTACACTCAACCAATTTAACGACCCGAGGGAAGAAAACCTTTTTTGTGCCGCCGCCTCCACCCACCCACACCAAAGCGAGTGAACGGAGCAAGGAAAAGCGAGCAGCGAGCTTTCCATAATATCTAAATTTAATTGCAAGGAAGAAGGAAAAGGATTCTTCGACGAGGCCCTCGATTCAATTTTTCCCTCGCCACTTCGCTTATCTTGGTCGGAATCGTTTCTTTGCTGCCGGCAACCGCCGCCGGGCTTTTCCTCCGTGTGATTGTGAGGATCATTTTTCTCACTTTATTTTTATTTTGTTTTTTTTTTTTATATTTGCTTATTCAAGAAAACCATTATGCTCTTCTCCAAGGGTGTGACACTGTGAAATGAGCCTCCCAAGCCATTTGTTTTATGTTTCCTGTTTTGTTGGGCTTATTTGTGGGCGTACGTGTGTGTGTATTTGTATAGTTGATTAGAAACACACCGGGTGGCCTGGAGGCCTATTTTGGATGGAGGCATTTGGTCTGGGGGTGGGTGGGGGAATGCATATCATTGATCGCGGTCAATTTGGCGGCTGCTCCACCCGGCCGGTTTTATTCCAAGCATCTTCGAAGGGGAAGCAATCGACGCCCTTTGCTGGTATATTTAGTTGAGTGAGTCAAACCTGGCCTAGCGGGAGACTTTTCGATATGTTTCACATCGGAAAAAATATACTTGTTCCAACGGAAGTAGCCCCGAGGGTTGTTTCCTTCCAGTTCATCAAATACACACACCCAACCCTTAAAGGCGTCGGCGGCGGCATTTGAGCAGGTTTTCGCCTCTCAGCAAGGGGTGCCGTCAATGGATAATGACATTAGAGACGCGATTTGCAAATTGATGGGGTTGTGCCAACCCTATGGAAGCATTTTGTATTTGGGAAGCCCGCTGCGGCAGGTTCGTCACGATTTGTGCCATGCAATCGCCTGTCTGTATGCGGTTTGCTTGCTTGCTCGAGCCAATTCCTTGGTCTAATGCGAAAAAGGCGCGCGCTAAATTCAGTCCAGTTGCAAATTGGCGCGCTGTTGCTAAGGCAACTCATACAAACGAAACTAGGACGAAATCGATATTCCACGGCCGGTACACCACCGATTCGATTCTAGGGACGTGTTCATTCTCCGCTGTGTGGGTGATGCCATCAACCTATACATGCGCAGTAGATTTCCCCGGTTTTTGGTGAAGAAAAAAAACTAGGACGAAAAGTACTAGTTTTACAGTTTCAAAGACATTCCTTAGAAGGTAATCTCCACTTCTCAAAACGCCTTTAACAGAATCAATCCAAAAATCGAACCCCCAACCAATTTCTAAGTCATAACCATCGAGAAGAAAAATCGCGTAGGCGCTAACATGGGCGAGGACATTTTCCACCGACACTAATACAAGCGGAAAAGTGGCCACTCATACCCACCCACTCTCACGAGGAGCGAGTTTCACAGGAAGGGTATGCAATTCGAGCCAAACATGTACCTCTAACGTGAGTGCTTTTCCCATCTTACACGTGTAGAGGAGGAGCGGGCTATATGCGCCTATTAAGCAGAACACTGATTTAATCAAATATCACATCGAATATGTGTGCAAAAACTATATACACGTGTGCAGGCATATGTGTTCTATACAATGGAGTAATTTTTATATTAAAATTTTCTTCTGTTTCCAAGAAAACGATTTTATTGTAAGTGTTGTCTAAAATGCCGAACCTCAAACCGTGCGGGCTAAATGCGCCTATTTATGTTTTGAACAAAATTTCTGTTTTTGGGCTATATTTCCGTATAATTTCATTGAAACTGCTAGAAAGTGATAATTTCCGTACGACAAAGCTGAAGTTTTATAAAAATCTATGTATATTATAATTTTATAGAATAAAACAAAAGTTAGGGTTGCCATACTATGGAGGCAGTTTATCCATGAGAAAAACTTTATCAAATCTGTTTTTAGATCTTCAATTCTCTCTTAAGATGCTTTTCAGAGCTTAGATTTGAAGGTTTAATGATAAAAATCATTTATTTATTCTATTTAACCTGTTATTTTAGGATGGAGGCATTCTACAAACATGATGGGGGCATACAAAAACACTCTATTATTCCACTATATAATCATTACTAAACCTCCACAAAAGCTGAAATATGTTTAATTTCTTTAGTTCATTTGAGTAAGAAACAAAATCAATCCTAGTTTTTCTTTTAAGGTTCTTTACGTATAATTTTTAAAAGTCGAAATATTACATCAGAATGTATCAATACCTTGTATGATTTTTTAAATTTTTTTGAGTTTGTAAATTCATAAAATTCTTTCTTGCCTTATGTTCTAAGCGTATCACCCTCAAAATGCATTGGTCAGATAAGCTGTCTAGTCAGCCATTTCATCAAACAGCCGTAGGGTCATTTAACCCGATAGGCCCATTTAGGAAACCTTTCCCCTACGTGAGCAATCCGGCGTCGTCGTCGGTACTTTGCATCCATAAATAGCAACGAATTTTCCATGGCGTTTTCCCTACACTGATTTCTATCATCAGCACGTTGGGGGTAGTCATCGTCGTTGTCGTCATTACCATCATCAGTCTCAGAGTAACAGGGGGAAAACTTTTCGTCATTGTACCCACCTGTGTGCGTTCACTTATTCCTGGATGTTTTCTCCACACCCTAATCATCCCCAGAAAAGCAGGCAGCAGGCGCGTATTTGAGGGGTTTCGGCGCTGGATTTTGATTGATGGAACAATTTATTGGCATAGGTCTCGAAATAATGATTGCACGATTTGAATCTTTGGTTTTTCATGTAGTTTTCAAGCAACATAATGGTACATTGGCCGATCTTATTTCATGTGTTTTTTTTTTTTCAAAACAAATGTTTTTTTTTTGAGTTTAGTTTTGTTCTAGCAAGTAAGTATACTGCTAAACGAACATATGTCATCAATGTCTCAATATTTCGGAAACTTAGAATATGGGAATGTCATCCAAATAAACGGAAAAATTGTGCCAAAAATATCTTTTTTAGAATCGTTCAGCAGAACTTGAAAACTATATTTGGAAGTTGGTGACAAACATTTTTGTTTTGTTTTAGCCTGAATCGGTCATGGAGCGAAATTGTAACAAAGAGTTCTAACCCGTGGAACCTGATAAGACATACCTAAAACATATATAAACTTCTGGACACAGGTTTTTAACACTAATTTTCAATATATGCTTTGTGGTCACGTAAGAAATTGCACTAGACACATAACACGCGACGCATTACAGGACACGAAACTTAAGATTCGTACTTAACGAAAAAATGATTTAAAAATAACCTTTTTTTCAACCGGTTTCGGGCTCGATGTTGCCCATCTACAGGACGATGTTCGACTTTCGATCACTTTTTTCTCAGGGATTTTAAACCAAGTTGGTTTATTCATCCCGAGACTGATCACTTGAAGACAGATATCATACTAATTTCCTGCTCTGCCGAGGTATACGTCGAAGGGATGTCGTATCATGCGAACTTTTGGTTGATCAGGTTGAAAAGGGACAATACAATCGGCGATATAATTGCCCAAAACAATTGAAGAACCTGATTCTTCAAAATGTTCATGTAGACTTCAGTCAAATATACTTAACCAATATTTACCCCAGTCGTTTTCTCTATATAATGAAAAGACGACAGCATCAGCATCCTCTAGCGGACAAAATGTAACTTTCGTGTATTTCAGACGCGGCTTGGTCCTATTCTTTCACCATAAAAATGTTAGAAACTTGAATAGATATTATCGCGCCATAACTAAATTTTACTCCAGAAGTCGGGACTTCCGATTGACTTCTGACTGACTTCCGCCAAAAGAATATGAAGTACTACTGTCGATAGTCGGTTTTCAGTTGTCAGTTCACCAGAGACGTTCCTAATTTTTTTTAAATGTACAATAAAATAGTAAGAAAAAATTTACGAAAATATGCCCATTAAACTGTCCCATATTTCTATGGAAAATTTAAAACCTATGAAATGTTATGCGCTGCAGGCTAAAATTGATCCTGTGCCTAGTACAAGATGTCATGCAAAATTTTAACTAACTTTGGTTCCTCTTGGGCGATTCCTTTTGAATACGGTTTTTCTTAGAGTCCAAACTATAACAAATATTGCATCCGAGGACTGCATTTCGATAAGAGCTAAGATAAAAATGTTATTAGGCTTAAAAAAATAGATTAATACCACCCTTAAAAAAGTTAACCCGTTTTCGAAGCCTAATAACTTCTTTATCTTAGCACTAATCGAAATACAGTCTCCGGGTGAAAAGGGCATACGTTGAACAGCTAGAATCCCGAGCCTCGGAGCTCCCGACAGACGGAACAGTCGAAGAACAGTGGTGTGGAATCAAGAATGCCTTTATCACGACGAGCCATGGTACTCTCGGTAAAGTTTGTGGAAGAAGAAGTGAATGGATGTCGGATGAAACTTGGAGGATGGTCGATAATCGGAGAAAGGCGAAAGTCGGAATTGAGCAGGCATGTACCGGGTCAGCCAAAGCAGCCGCCCGCTTACGATATGCGGAGCTGGAAAAGGCAGTTAAACGAGCTTGTAGACGAGACAAGAGAGCCTGGACAAACTCCCTAGCCGAAGAGGGAGAAAGAGCCGCCGCCAATGGAGATATCCGATTACTTTATGACATTTCTAGCCGTCTCAGTGGTGCAAGGACTAATGCAAGAATGCCGCTGAAAGACCGAGCAGGTCAGTTATTGACCGATCGAACAGATCAGCTCAAACGATGGACTGAGCACTTCGAACAACTCTTCCGAGTCACGAATAGCGATGGCCAACCGAACCCGCAGCTTGAAGCGCCAACAATAAGTGGCATAAAAGGCGTCTACTCGGAAGTGCCCTCGCTGGCTGAAATAGAAGCGGCAATCAAAAACATGAAATCCAACAAAGCACCTGGGATCGATTGCATCCCTGCTGAAATGCTGAAAGCCGACCCTGCCCTGTCAGCACAAATGTTGCACCGTTTTTTCGCTGACATCTGGGATACTGCAACATTCCCGGCCGACTGGATGCAAGGTATCCTCGTAAAGGTCCCGAAGAAAGGAAACCTGACAGAGTGCGGTAACTGGCGAGGCATAACGTTGATCTGTACAACCCTCAAAGTACTCTGCAAAGTGATCCTGAACAGGATCCAGGAGAAAATCGACGCTACACTCCGACGGCAACAACCTGGATTCCGATCCGGACGATCATGTGTGGACCACATCACAACGCTACGAATCATACTGGAGCAAATCAACGAATTCCAGGACTCTCTTCTGCTGGTGTTCGTTGATTTCGAAAAAGCATTCGACCGACTTAACCATGAAAACATCTGGGCGGCTCTAAGGCGACGAGGGGTCCCAGAGAAACTAGTCCATCTCATCGAAGCACAATACGAGGCATTTTCGTGCAAGGTCTTGCACGACGGTGTCTTGTCCGAACCAATCCCGGTAACTGCTGGAGTGAGACAAGGATGTATTTTATCACCGCTACTTTTTCTAATCGTAATGGATGAGATTCTGACTGGATCGATCGACTGTGCACCGAACCGAGGATTGCGGTGGAATCCTTCAACAATGGAGCATCTGAACGACCTTGACTTGGCTGACGATATTGTTTTGCTCGCCCAAACGCAACCGGATATGCAGAGCAAACTCGACGACCTCACCGAAAGTTCCAAGGCAGCAGGTCTCAAAGTCAATGTCGGAAAGACCAAGTCAATGGAGATCAACACAGGAAATCCCTCCAGTTTCATGGTAGCTGGGCAACAAGTTGAGAAAGTAGAGTGCTTCCAGTATCTTGGTAGCCAGATAACGCCTGATGGTGGTACCAGGAAAGACATCAAAACCCGGATCAGAAAGGCCCGATTTGCGTTTGCGAGTCTCCGAAACATCTGGCGGTCACGCCAGATCTCTTTACGAACAAAAATCCGAATCTTCAACTCAAACGTCAAATCCGTATTGCTGTACGGGTGCGAAACTTGGTGCACATATGCGGTGACGGCGCGAAAACTGCAAGTATTTGTAAACCGCTGCCTGCGGAATATCATCCGCGCTTGGTGGCCTGGCAACTGGATCTCGAATGAGGAACTACATCGCCGGTGTCATCAAAGGCCGCTAGAAATCGAGATTCTGGAACGTAAGTGGAGATGGATTGGGCACACGATGCGAAAAGATGAGAACGAGATTTGCAGAGAGGCGCTAGATTGGAATCCAGAAGGTCATCGAAGAAGAGGCAGGCCCAGAAACTCGTGGCGGCGAAGCCTAGCCGCCGAAATCCGAACTGTCGACGAGAATCTTGACTGGGGCCAGGTGAAGACGCTGGCTCCGGATCGTCAACAGTGGAGGTCTTTTACCACGGCCCTATGCACCGGAGGATCGGCGCGGGATCATTAAGTAAGTAAGTAAAGGTGAAATATTTGTCATAGTTTGGGCTTTAAGGAAAACCGTGTTCCAAAGGAAATCGACCGAAGGGAACTTAAGTTAATGATGAAAAACTGGGGTGAAATTATGAATCCTATTCGATTCGAGATACTTGTTCCGAGTTTCAATTCGAATCGAATTAAAATCGTTTTACGTATCTCGTTCGAGTTCTAAATTTTAACGTAATAGATTTCGAGTAAACCGAGTAGTAGATCATCTCGAAACGTTCCATTCGAATCGAGCTCGTTCAAGATCGGTAATGCCAAAGTCGGATGAATCGAACGAAACTCGATTGTTTCGAGTTCCGTAATCCCGCCCCTGCCCTGGTTTTTCATGTTTCTCCCGAACAAAATGTCTCAAAATCCCATAAAAACTTCAGGCTCGTTGAGCGACCCCTTCCCGTGATCCGATCTGGCCCAAATTTTGCATGAGATCTTGTACTAGGCATGGGATGGATTTTAGCCTGCAGCGCATAACTTTTTTAATTGTCGGGTCATTTGAGGCACTCTAATGTCCATTCTTTGGAAAAAAAATACCCACAAAATGTTGATCAGGGCGATTGTTTTTGATTAATTTCTAACAAAGTTTGATTCTTAAAACTATAAGAGATCAAAGTAGTCGGCGGCTTCAACTGACGTAAAGTTTTCAAGCTCTGCAAATTTTTCGAGGATTTTTCATTTTATCCCAAAAATTGTTTTTATAGTTATTTTGTGATTAATTGTTCGAAAATATGTTCAAAGAGTGAGCGGATGTTTAGTGGAACACTGATCCCCGGAGCCCAGAAGTTTTTCTAACGTACTTGTGGATGGTTCGTGCGTACAAAAAGTTTTATTTGGCAAGTGTTTTTTATGCAACTGATAGTGACTTTCTCTGGTTCGTGACTATCGTGAGTAGAAATAATTTTTCACCCCAAAAAACTAAACCAAATTTACTAAAACGTTGGATCATAATGCCGATGAGATGTAACCACTTCAAGATCCCGCGAGCTGCGACGTGATAATTGAGCTTATGTATACCGAAAATGGTGCATTTCAACAGAAACCTCTTGTTATAAAACATTGGTTGTGGCTGCAGTTGGTTTTTGTTAAGTTCTAAACTTCAAGGTGTTATCCTATTTCCTAAGGATCAACAAATCAAGAAAAGGGAGTTATCCCTCAACATCTTTCTCAACCGTAAATTTTATCAAGCTATGTTGATTATTGAGGAGATACCATAGATCCGCCTAAATTTGAGCCAAAAAATTAACAAACGGGCTTGATTTCCTTTAAGATTTACTAAAAATTGTGCAAAATTGTTACCAATAACAACCAATTTTCGGGCGTTGTTACGTTTAAAAATTTTAATTTCGTAGACTTTTTGAACAAAACACATAAATGTCCACTGCATGACAGGATAAAAAAAAACTTTTTTCTCTCCATTTTTGTGTTTTTTTTTTAATATCCAAAATTAAATTAATTAAATCTTAATTAAGGTTTCGTTGCTCATCAGTTTCGATGCTAGGATACATATCAAGCCCGACGTCATTTTTCTTTCATACGTTCAGTTCTTCAGTATAGCAACTTTCAGAATTATGATTATTATGGAGGGGGGAGGGGTAATGGGTACAGGGTAATTACAAGGTGGCCACTCATTCGGGAAATGTGGGAAAAAGACGAGATTTAAAATCCATCGGAAAATGCAGGAAAAAGTCGAAAATTCCTTCAAGAAATCAAGAGTTTTTGGCTCAGCTTCTCAATTCATATATTTCAATGCCTTCAATGCGCCAGGATAGCTGAAAAAAAAGTGAAACTTACACACAAAAAATGTTATACAAAATATACTCGAATCTTCGAGTAACTCAAAAATGATAAAATAGAAGACTTCAGTTCAGGTCCAGTTGTTGCTGAGAAATGGATAGTAGAAATACAAAAATTTTTCGATTGAATTTTTGATGCGGTCTTCAATATGTCAACTCCCGTTTAACTTGCATCTTCTTTTTTGTAGGAACGGAATGTTTCAGCAAAAATTCTGAACATCTACTAATGACTTGACTTTAGACTAGCTTTGCATGAAAATTTCAAATTCTTAAATTTTTTAACCTCCCATAACTTTTGTTAGACCAAGCCCACCGCAAGTTGCTATTTCGGTCGGTATTTTAGATGTTTTGATTGGTTGCGTTTTTATCTACTTACTTTTTTTCGCACCCATTGTGGCGATCCAGGTTGGTTTTTGTGTTTGTTTATTTTCTGATAGCGACTACCGGCTGCGTTGCTACCGGGTTGCTACATAAACGCATCCTGTAACAACCTACTGCTCGAATGCTATTTCTCGAATCAAGTTAGCAACTGTTGGTGCAATGATGGGTTGATAAATATGTTGCTGAATGTACTCGATTCGAGGTTTAGCAACCATTGGTGGGCCTGGTCTTAGGTATTTTTGCTGCCAGAAATAGCAATAAAATTTTTGGAAGCAATCCATCCAGTTCTGAATTAGCGCAACAAGTTTTAATTCATTCAAAAATTTCAAGAGATGTACTGAAAGTTCCAAAAAATATATTTTTGTTTTTTTTATATTTCTTAATTCTAGCAGTACAATTCATGTGAACTAAGCACAAACCTAACTTGTACCCCAGAAAATATATTCAAAGTTGTACAAAAAAAAATTAAAATTATTTTTTTTTATTTTAGCGTTTTTGACTGCATATTTGAATGCTGTGTAACCTTAAGATGAGCATAAATAATTTCAAAAAAACTGCCTTGCATCGCCAAAAAAATTATTGATTTATATTATAACCTTTGAAAAAATATTTCATGAAATTATTGAAAGCTCTAGCAAGCAAAGTCAGCGATTTTCTTAAACTTTTCAATGAATTCACGTTGTTTATTTCGAAATCGTTATAACTTTTCTCATGAAATGCTTAGCTCATAATTAGTTTTTTTTTTGTACATAGCATTCTTTAAAAAATTCAAAAGGCGATTATGATAGCTGTAGTAATTTGAATGCAATCAAAGCTAACTGATATTTATAGCTTACTTTTTCGCTTTTTATGTGCATTGTATCTTCAGGACCTTCAAACTTTATAGCGTCTGCTTCAATTCAGCTGTTGTGTTTAAGGGATTGTGTTGTGTGTCCTCTAAAGGTGTATGATATTGTTTGGTAATGTTTCGATTGTTAAAACTTGATCTCTTGAGACCTGCTATGCAGGGGAGGGGTACCATTTTGCAGTAATATTTGTATGTTGAATGACATAAGATATCGATTAATATTAAAGTAAATTAGGTTTGGATATATAACCATAGTAACTTTTCATTTTGCTATCAGATAATGAATTTCGATTTGTGCAAAGATTTTACTTTGTACCCCATATCATCGCTGCGGGCGTCAGTCACACCTGTGCAATGGGAGAAAATCATCAAAAAGCACTCCAGCCACACGGTATGTGAATTGCGAATTCCCTGACCTGCCATCATGTAATGTTGCACCCAGTTTATCCGCCATTCCATGGAATGAATTAATGCGCTACTGAATGTTGGTTGGTGGCTACAAGTGAAATGCGAACAAAGCCACAGGATAGTGGATGCAGGGACCAAAAAAATTCCCGGGCCGGCTTTTGTTCTGCTCGTTCTGCGGCGACGGCTGCGTCCTTTTCCTTCGGTGTGTCCCCCTTTTCCGTTTCCGCTGCTGTCTCGGATCGGAACTACTCCGCTTCTCTGTCTGAGGAGGATGTACTACGACGACGACGACGACGACGACTAGAGCTTGTGCATGTAGCAGCAGAAAGCTAGAGACGACGGGAGTCTGTGTCAAATCCAGCAAAACGAAACGGTCGGAAAACCAACCACACCCCTACGCGTATGTATGGATGAAAGCTTCCCGAGCCAGGAGAGTATCCGGTGCAAGTCTTAACGGAACGCAGACTCCAACTGTCATCATCGTCTCTGATTCGAGGTATCATCCCTCATCCCCCCGCCTAAAATCAACCGCCATCCACATTTTGTAACACTCACACATGGACCATCGGCAGAATTTTAGTTAGTGAAAAGTGGGGTGGCCATCATCAGTCGCCGGAATATGCCCCGGACCCAGCCTCACCCAGAACTGACTCACTCACATCTCTTCACTCCACACTGGTTGCTGCTGCTCCGGCTGCCATCCGAGAGAACTAGGCGCGGGTCCTGGCGAAATGTAGGCCATCCGAGCACAAACATGTCTGCCGTTATCGATCGACGAGGGATTTTTCTCCCATCACGTCACCACTTCCTTTGGGTGGAAGCTCCCCTTCACCTCCTTCCAAATTGTGGGAGTGGGAGGCTGCGTTGTGTTCGAGAGATGTTTTTCAACCCCCGAAAACTGCGAACAGAGATAATCAAAGGTTGGTCACGCTTGGCTATTTACAGGACCGGAAATAAATTTTCCAGCTGCCAGTCATTTTTGCGGAATGGATGTTTCGGATCTTTGACATTTGGATTGAAAATGATATTATTATTTTGCGATTGGGAAACTATTTACACTTACTAACTTTCTTACTGACCTATGATTGAAAATACTACTGGGATTGAAATGATAAAAAAATGTGGAAATTATTTAGTTGCATAGTAAAAAACCTGGGGAGTGAAGTGAAGTATACATAAAATTAGAAAAATCGGAAAAATATGTGTGTCTGATATGTGATATGATACGTCATTCATGATAGTCATTTGGTCATGCAAACTTAATTTATTTCAGGTCACATAAACTTAAATATTTTTCCACTAGTGTTGTTCTAAAAATAACACAGGAGATCATATTTCAGAATGCCTTTGTTTTAAAAACAAATTTAGTCAGAGTTTGTCAATCATCTCTAGTTTTGGTGATCTTTATGAAAAAAAAAATTTAAGTTAACGAAATTACCTCTGTCGATCGAATCATTTTATCGGTCATACATAAGTCAATACTATCGAAAAGTTAATTATCATTTACTTACTCGGCTTCCAGACGAACACAAATTATCATTAAATTAACATGAGTCTGAAGCTAATCGGCACGAGTAATCCTCTCCAAATTAAGTACAAATTAAATATTCGCCGGTTAGTTTTTGCGATGCCAGAACCTTGAGCTTTCTCCAGAGGTCTAATACCTTCTTCAATCCACATGTGCCTCATGTGTATGTACGTTTTTATGCCTTACCTGCTTTCCTTCAACTCGACTCAAACACACATGTTAATATAATGGAAAAATCTTTATGCTTATCACATTCCTTTTCACCGGCAAAGAAGATAGCCAGCAAGAAAAAAAAATCTTTCCAACCTCGCCTAAACATAATCCTTGAGGGAGCGCCTCTTGTGTGCGAATCTCATCCCTTGGCAGACATAAAAACATCCCTTTTTATCTGCCATTATCTGCTGGCATCTTATCTCGCAATAAGCTCTCTAGATGGAAATAGAAATCGAGTTTCTCATGAATATTTTCCCTTTCTCCTTTGCTTTCTCGAAATCAGAACATCGACCACAAGCTGAAGCTGCGCTCCAAGAAGGGACAGCTGCCGTTCGTTGAGGTCAATGGCGAGGAAATTGCCGACTCTGCCATCATCATCAAGGAGCTGGCCCAGCGCTACGAGAAGGATCTGGATGCCGCCCTGACCCAGGAACAGCGCAACATCGCCCACGCCATGATTTCCATGATCGAAAACCATCTGATCTGGGTGATCCTGTTCTGGCGCAGCAAGAATCCGGAACAGATGATCAAGGGCTACAAGGTCAACCTGCAGCACGCCCTCGGAAGCCGCCTGCCCAACGCCATTCTCAACTTCTTCTTCAAGTTCCAGTTCGGACGCAAGGTAAGATCTCTATTTCGAAAAAAATATCTGTTCTTTGTTTAAATATTTGATCTTGTTCCTACGAACTTCACCGAGGCATTGCTGTTTTGTGTTGAATCATTGGAAGCCTTCATTGCATGACCAATACGTCATCACACCCCGTCACAAACCTCACAACTTCACAGCTCACAATGACCTCCTAGGCTTGGCGCTCCTCTCTATTTATAAATACTCCGAATTTTCCATTGAAGAAAATGCATGACAAGTTTCTGTAGTGTGCACCCGTTTTTAATTCACCATCATGTTCACTCTAACAAAACAAGTATTTGCAGGGATCGAAAAAGGTCAAGGCACAGGGACTGGGCGTGCACAAGCCCGAAGAGATCGAGGAGTTCGGCAAGCAGGATCTGAAGGTGCTGTCCGAGCTGTTGGCCGACAAGCCGTTCTTCTTCGGCGATGAACCGACAACGGTAAGATGATTTTTCCTCAGATAAATTGTAACACCACTAAGATTTTATTTTGTTTTCCCTTTTTACAGCTCGACTGCGTTGCATTCTCCGTGCTGGCCCAGATCCACTACATCTCCGACGAAGTCAAATACTCGCTCAAGGAGTTCATGCAGGAGAATTGCCCGAACCTCGTCGGACACGTCTCGCGGATCAAGGAACGGTGCTTCGCCGACTGGGATGAGATCTGCGCCAAGCTGGACCTGAACGCCCACATACCGAAACCAGAGTGAGTAGCTGATTAAATTCATATTTTTTTATTTGTTCGGGAAGCATCCTCCAACGGTGAAGAAACTTGGCTAGGATTTAAAGCTAACTGTTAAAGAATTCTTTTATAAAAGTAACAATTTTAGAGAGTCAAGTGTTTCTGATCACTGATAAGGCTAGCTCTCAGCCGTTTTTTGGCGAGTTCAATGGCCTCCTTCATGTCATTTTCTTTAAAATGTTTTACCAAATCAAAAAAAACTTTTCAATTTAAAAAAAAGTGTACTTTTTCAGTTGGTGATGTAAAATAAACTGAGGCATTCAATTATTTAAAATAGCGGAAAAATATTTGGACATTTTTTAACAAATTTGTATAGAAATACTACCAAGATTGGTAGTTCTGGGCTCTTTCACCGTCCTCTTGAAGGCTCTCAACTCCCCCACGGGAAGGTAGCGACCACTTTGAAAATCACTGTTTTAGAGCATGTTGTGTCTTTCGAAACTTACATTTCTTTCGATGTTCTGATAATTGTATAAGAGTGTCAAGAATTTGAGGATGACACATACCCGGCATTTGAAAAGTTCCGTAAGGCGACCTTATTTGACGCAGTGGTGAATGATCGCCAATTCTGTTAATGCATTCGTTTTTTGAGCGGATTCTTACCATCTCGGCCATCACTCCTCTTTTCCGGTTTATCTGACGACCTTTCTTCGGTTTCAACCCGATATAATTGTTGTTTTCTTAGATAAGTAAAACAAGGATAATACTGACTAAGACTTGTTTCTATCGTGGTTAGAGCTTATAGTTTTCCGTCTCACGACATAACTTGACGAACATAATTCCTAAAATTCACTTGGTCCATGGCCACCGTTCTCCAATTTCTAGGGCACCCCACGTTCGCCAGATCACGCTCCACTTGGTCTAACCACCTCGCTCGTTGCGCCCCCGCTCGTCTTGTTCCTACCGGATTCGTAGCGAACACCTGTTTTGCAGGACAGTCGTCCGGCATAACATGTCCTGCCCAGCGTATCCGGCCAGCCTTCACCACCTTCTGGATACTGGGTTCGCCGTAGAGTCGCGCGAGCTCGTGGTTCATCCTTCACCTCCACACTCCGTTCTCCTGTACGCCGCCAAAGATGGTTCTTAACACTCATCGCTCGAATACTCCGAGTGTACGCAGGTCCTCCTCGAGCAATATCCATGTCTCGTGCCCGTAGAGAAAACCGGTCTAATGAGCGTCATATACAGGTTACACTTCGTGCGAGGGCTAAGTTTTCTCGACCGCAGTTGCTTGCACGACTTCCGCTGATAATTCGCCTCCGGATCTCACGACTGGTGTCATTGTCTGCTGTCACAAGTGAGCAAAGATAGACAAAGTCTTCGTGGTTAGAATAAAGGGTGATACGGTCAGAATTTGGTCAAGGGAAAACGCGTGTAAATCGGTGAAATCGTTAATTTAAAAAATCAAATTAAATTTCTTTTTCAAGTTTAATTAGTATAAAATTCAGGAAAAATATTCAGTTAGGCTTCCGCTTTTCCAAATCCGAATTGCCGGGCCTTACGCTTAACCCCTGCCATCAGATTTTATACAGCCACCTTGTCCACCTTCTTCGCCGCAGAAAGCCAGTTTGCCTTGAACTGCTGCTCGTCCTTAGCAGTTTTTTTGTTCTTCTTTAGGTTCCGCTTGACAATAGCTCAGTATTTCTCAATTGGCTCTGGCGTATTGGGAGGGTTCTTGTCCTTGGCAACCACCTGCACGTTGTTGGCGGCGTACCACTGCATTGGCGGCGTACCACTGCATTGGCGGCGTACCGTAATGGCAAGATGCCAAATCCGGCCAAAACAGTACGGAACAACCGTGTTTCTTCAGGAAAGGCAGCAGACGTTTATTCAAACACTCTTTCACGTAAATTTCTTGGTTGACAGTCCCGGAGGCTATAAAAATGCTGCTTTTCAAGCCACAGATGGCTTGCCAAACCAAATATTTCTTCGCAAACTTTGACAGTTTCATGTGCTTAAAGATCTGCTACCTTTCCCCTTCCTCTTGCCGTATAAAGCGGGCCATAGACTACACAAATTGGCCTGTACAAATTCGATGATTCAGCGTCGATTGTTTGATCTATGCTCGCCCACACACTATACAAACATATTTCACGCGAACACAAATGATTTCTGGCGAAAACAGCAACAGCAACAAAAAAAACCATCTCCACCCCGGCTGGGAGAATGTTTTATACAAAATATTTCGATCCCGACCGATTTTACTCCAACCGTTTGGGCGCTCATTCAAGCAGTACCATACACTATGCAAATCGTGCTCACAGCGACAAAATTTCATCGAATTTCATCGCATTTGTACAAATTTTGTGTAGTCTGTGGCCCGCTTAAAACTCCTGTCCCGGAAGCTGCTTGTAGTCGGCTTTGACGTAGGTTTCGTCGTCCATTACCACGCAGTCAAACTTCGTCAGCATCGTCGCGTACAGCCTCCCGGATCGCGCTTTGGCCGTCGTATTTTGTTTATCATCGCGATTTGGAGTCACTACCTTCTTGTAAGTCGATAGTCCGGCTCGTTTTTTGGCTCGATGCACGGTTGTACACGATACATCCAGCTTATTTGCGGCATCTCGGAGAGAGAGGTTAGGGTTTCGCTTGTCGTCTCAGCGGCTTCC
>NC_073692.1:264196312-264221312 GCF_029784155.1 Uranotaenia lowii
GGAATTTCTTCAAAAATCGTGTTTTTCTAAACTTAACGCATACATACATCAGTGCTCTAAAGTGTTCTAGTTCAATATCCAGAGTATTTTAAGTTTATTATGTATGTAATAATTAAACATTGTGGAAAAAATTCTCGAGCATAACCTTTTTCTTAGTTCACGGTTATTGTAAAGTGAATTTGAAATGTAAAATCTAAATATTCTATACCTTACCAAATTTTGTTTACGAATCTCAGGAAAAAGTAGAACTACATATTCGGATGAAGAAATAAGTGAAATAAATTTATTTTTTAATAATATTGCGACTTCAAAGATGTGAATTTGTAGTAAACTTCGTATGTTAAAAGATGTCAATTTACTAACTGGAATTAATATACATTTGTCAAGTATGAATTATTTTCAAAACTCCATCTGGTGATCTTTTTTTTGGAAAAATCTTGTTCTGTAGAATCGAAACTTGAAAAATGAGCTGAAATTTAACGTAAATATTTAAAATATACTGGGACAAATTTTGAAGAATCATATTAAAAAAAAATGGAATAAATTTGTAATTGAATAAAGATGCAATTCAGCTCACCTGTAGACTAACTTATTTTAATTGAAAGGTTTACAAAGGTCTCATCATAAAGTTATAAAGAAAAAATTGAATACTGATTGTAAATGTATTTTCTCCGTAATTTTAGTTATTTTCGGCGGTCTTGAGTTTAGTTTACGAAAGACGTTATAAGTTCTTTGAAATTTAAAATTTAAATGAAATGAAAACTTTTTGGTTTGTGTTATATATATATTTGTACTAACCACACTAAAATTTATTAAAATCTATCGGAAATATTAGTTAATAAATCATATTACTGGCAAGTAACAAAACCTTGAAGGACGTAACTTATACGGTTTCGTAAAAAGTTTTTTACTATTTACTTAATATTTAACTCTTGAGAAACAAACATTCAAATAAAATAAGTATAAGTTAGTTAGTTTGAGAAAAGCATCAGAAACTAAAAGAAAAATTCGAATCCTGGAACAAAATTTAAAATTAATTTCTGATTAATGGATCAGTAATTCAATACCGAATTCGTCGTTCGTGATTATTATTTCAAATTTTAGAAAATAGAGCACAATAGTCTTGTTTCCTATGAGGATAGGAAAAAGAAATTAATTTTCCAGCTGAACTTAAACCTGAAATTTTCAAAGTATCACATTCCAATGTGCTAATAGTTTATTCTCTTTACAAATATAAAAAAATATCATCGTAATCTGAATAAATTTTAAGTCTTCTCGCACTTTTACGTTCAATTTAAAAAAAAAAATCTTTTGTGGTAAAAAAAGCCCGATAAACATTATTATTTGTGTATTTTGAATCCGGAAAAGCCATAAAATCTTAATCGAAAAAACCTAAAAAAAAAGGGAATTTGAAAAAGAAAACTCGCTGGCCACCCAGATATTTCAACTAGGGAATTAGATATATTCAAAAATATCCAACATAATGCCCTTTTTCAGTGAATTATAACTTTGAATTATTAACTTTAATAGTAATTTTGGAGTGGGTTTCTTGGTAATGTTATTGGCTTTCTATTGATATATTATTGAAACATGAGTTTTGGATAGATTTATTGCAAATTTATAATCAATAATGAGTATTTTCCACGTGAAACACTAAAAATACGAAGAAAAAAACGCATATGTCGGATGTTTTACGAGGAAAAATCTCATTATTGATTGCTAGTTTGCGAAAAATCTATCCAAAACTAATGTTAAATTTACATATCAACAGAAAGCCAATAATTGGACCAATTAAACTCACTTAAAAAATTATACAAACTCGGTCGAGCTTTTATGTGTAATTCACTGAAAAAGGGCATTATTTTGGATATTTTTTAAAATATTTCATTAAGCCTTCAAATATGGTTTTTTTTTATTTGCAAAAAAATGCAACCAAATCCAACTCGAAAAATAAAAAGATATTATTGAGAAATCTGAAAAAATCCATGTGTTAAGTCGAAAAAATAAATCAAATTTTCAATTTAGGGGAAGATCTGAAGAACCCCGACGCAAATCTGTCCGATAATAAAAAAATCTCATACATTTAAAGGGATAAGTTGCATTTTACAGCCTGGTCATACACTGAGCGAGTACATAGGCGGTCAGTGATCGTAAAAAAGTCTAGTCAATGCCATTAAGACTCAACATACAAGTAAGGAAAATTAACTATTTGGACACCAATCTTAACGAGGTCTCAATCCGTTAAAATCATTAAAATGATTAAAATTATACAAAAATATCAGTAAATTTCCGCTAAATAACAGGTTTTCAAAGTTTTGGAAGACTGTTCAGAAAATGAGAAATAATTTATGATTTTTATAGGCTTTGCGTGTCGAAAATTTCGTGGCTGAAATTTCTAGCAAAAATATAAAAAAATGCATGCACTCACCCATTTCATCCCACAAAAGAATTTTCAACTTTATAATATGATCAAAATAATAAAAAAAATGTATTGCTGTGTGTTTGATACGTGTGATTTATGACACTCACAGAAATCGTAATATTCATTGAGTCTTGTAGATAGACGATTATTTTAATAATATACCGATAAAACACTTTATTCTCAAATAAGCAATTTTGGGGAAAATCTGTGGCATCCGGATAGTTAAAAAAAATTCTATTTTCTGTTTGTTGATTTTATTTTGCAATTCTGTAGAATACAAGAAATTTTGTCGAAATGTTTCAAGTTTTAAACCAAATTCATCCTAAGATTTTTTTTTTAAAGCAGCGTTAAAGCCAGCAACTTTGGTTGTTGTGGTTAGAGTTCAATTCATCTGCATACGATCTGCATACATAAACGAAATCTGCATACACAAACTTTACAAAAGCCAATCAAACTCCAATATCGAATATTAAGGTTGCCAGAATTTTAATCGCCGTATCCGGGCCGGGCAATTTAATCTGAAAACCTGGCAAAATCCGGGTATGTACATTCAAAATTCTTAACCCAAATCCGGGGACAAATCTGGACAAATTTGTGTAAATATGTGTAGATATAATTCAATAACAATTTAAAAAAATTTAAAACATTTTTTTATTTTTTTTTTTGTTTTTGCAGGACCATTTTTAAATTTAGTTTTAAATATTTGGGCAGTAATCTGGCAAGCTTAGACTAGATGCTCAACAGTTGGCACTATTTGACATTAAATCGGTAATCTAGATGGGATCTAAATATCTCGGCTCAACGAGAAAAGGTATCGTAAAATCGAAAGATCGAATCGAAAATGAACTGATCTAATCGATTTTTTCCATGCTAAAAAATCGATCCAAAAAATCGAAAATCTGTGTTGAAAAGATCGATCTTCCAAAGATCCAAAGATAGCCTACCACCATAACTTCGAAATATACGCGCTTAGTGTTAAGGGAAACGATCTCTTCAAAGAAACATGGAAGTTTCACTGAGATCCTATATGTGTGTGTTAGTTTTACAAAAAAACATATGTCAAATCGTTTAGAAGTCTTCAACAAAGTTGTTAAATGAATGAAAATTGAATTGGTCGGAAAATCGCTCAAGAAAAGCAATCAGGAATGGTTTCTAGCTAGAATGATGCTACCTCCGAGTGCTGTGATACGCACGTGGTAAAAGTACCCATTGAATATATGTCGAAAATCAACACTAATGCCGTTTTCGTTTATCTCCACTCGCGCGGGGCAAAACTTTTTCTGAATAAACAAACAGAATCGTTACCCGGGACGATGCAAATATATGGTTGCTATACTCACCCTTATGCTTACCCCCAACACTGACAACTTTTACGGGGTGCAACCGCCTGCTTGAGGTTCAAATCTCGGGCAAAACTAGTGGACTTCTGAATTAATAACCGAACATAATAACAGCAGCTAGGGCAAAACTCGTGGGTAACTAGGTTGCCACTGTCAATAAACGAAAACACTACTAGTCATGATTTTGTCCTTCTAGGCAAAACGAAAAATAAAAAATCATCTGATAGCCTACATAGATCGCTCAGAACTGATACATATCAGTTATGATCCTAAAGGTTGAAAGTCGTTAGGGGAAGGAAATCAGCATCGAGACGTTCGTTGCTGATAGTCTGCGTCCTTTTTTACCTCATCATGTATCGCAAAAGTGTTTCAAATACAGAAGCGTCGTTGTCATGCATGATTGTTTGTATGATTTGGTTGAAGAAGGAAAATTTGACTGCTTTGATTTTTTGGCTCTGAATGTAGTCAAGCATGGCTCAGTGAAAATGATTGATTTTCGGAAGCATGGCAAATTCTGAATATCAAACACTCAAAGACTTTCTCCAGCGGTGTCAGAAACTTCTAAAATTGTAGAATTTAAACTAGAATGTATAGGCGTAATCTTCAGTGTTCATCAGTTATTAATGATTGATTTCACTCAACGTTGGTTCATTTTGAAATTTCTGAACGTTATATCAACAAAATTAGACGTCTAGCAAAACCTGACAAAAGATCCGAATTCAAAACGTCACAATCTTCTAAAATCAGTTATTAAAACATATGCACTAAAAATTCTTTTCTCTTGTGTAATCCTTTTTTTGCCCTTAATAATATATCTCCATCTGCAGGTGTTTGAGGGTTTTTAATATTTTTTTTATTTTCGGATCACCAGTGATACTTAATCCTGATCCAAAACCGCTAATTTGAAACCAAAATAATAGCACACTACACTCAGAGTTCGACCTCTTACATGTATATCGAAAGCATTCAGACTTCCTTGAGCATAACGACCTAAACGTTAGCAACAACGTGCGCGCCGCGCGGATGCTGTCAATAAATAAGCAATAGCTATAAATCGCCTTGACGAGGAAAGCAATGATTCAATTTGGACCATTTTCTCGTCTCATAACAATTCACCGAACGACCTAATGGCATCCACTGGCAACACCACCAATATTAGAGATGAAAGTTTATTCGGTTGATGATGGCGATTGAAAAGGTGATTATAGCATAGAAATGAAGAGATGAATTATCTAACTTGAAGCCATCGAACAGATGAACAGACGTTTTGGCTACACGGGGTCCGAAAGGGAGCACAGGGGCCGACGATCATCATCATCATCATTACGCCGGACAAATTGTGTGCACTGACTGACTGACATCTGAAATCAACCAACGCCAGCCCCTCTTGACTCGATGCGAACCAAGAGGAAGAAGTAAGCAAACTTCATCTTCATCATCAGAGGGAAGCTGCGAGACGAAACCGACTAAGTTTAAAGCAGCAACGTTGGCAAGGAAGATCGAACCGTGTTGATGCTCCAAAAGAGCTCCGCGGGAATGGCTTTCGAATGTGGTCCATTTGCTGCCAGTTTGTGAATTTCGCGAAACCCCAAACTCAAGATGATGTGCAAAATGTTTTTTTTGCGCCTTCACGCACCCTCAGAGAGCACTTTTCGGGGCCCCGTGATTTCTTCGATGAGTGTTCGATACATAGTAGCACTAGCTGCGCTTACACACAGGCCTCTGATATTTCGTTTTAATGAGTAAAACAGCCGGGGATCGGTGCGCACATGCAAACAACATTCCTGGACCGTCCGGCCTCCCTCTTCCTCCGAAAGCGTAAACGAAAACGCTTCCACCAGATTCGACCCCATATTCATAATGAGAAATTGTACTTTTTCCGACCGCGCGGATAGTTGAAGAGGGTTTTTTCCAATCTTTCTTCAAACTGATCATCTTCCTGCTCCAGTCAGTCGCTTCGCGGTTAATTGAGACGTTGCGTTGCTTGTTTGTAGTATTTGCAGTAGATGCGCACACACTACAAAGAAGAAAGAAAAACTTACAAGACGCGCTAAGTCGCGAAAAGGCAGAAGAAGAGGCGCGCGATTTCGCGAAACCAAAGCAAAAGGTTTTGCGAATGTTTTCCCGCACCGAAGAATGAGAAATTACGTAAACAATTAAGCTTAGCTGTGAAAAAACAATCACGATTATTAGAGGAGTGAAAATTGGTTCCGTTCAAAATGAATTTATGAAGATTTTGCTGGCCATTTTTTTGTTGTTGTATCTCTATTTTTATTGTTTTTCCCAAGGGTAGATAACCTGATGCTGCCGTCGATAAGGAAACTTCGATGCCTTTGTTAAACAATTTATATTATAAATAATCACAGTTAATTGGATTGACCTAGGCTATTAATTTTATTCCGCTAATCGCTTTTTTTTTCACTCTCGTTTCACATGAGTTATTTTGGTATCGAACAATTTGAAACAACTACCGAAGAAAGGTATATTATCCCATCGACAAGCAGGTTGATCACACGTTTTTTTTTACAAACACTAATAAATCCAAAAATAGCTTTAAGAAAGTTTACCGAGTGTAAATTTATGTTTGAACTTAGTTATCCTAATCGAGATGGATACCATAATTATATCGACAAGAATCCACTTCACGAAATAATAAACGATCAATTTTTTCCACACAGGTATCCAGTAAATAAAATTCTCGATCCGGTATACCTTATACTGTCAACTTTTTATGATGTTGCTTTCGGTGTTTTATTTTAATTACCCATACTTTGATGGTTTCTGTTTCGGACGAGTCCTCTTATTTGTAATGTAATTGGATATGTTCGAAACAGACACTTCACGCTGCAGGGGTCCAATTTTAAGATGCTTAAGAGCAGCTTGATTGAAATTATCGATTAATGTTTAACATAGTTCATATAATTTCAACATACTATTACACTAGGAAACAGCATTTTTGGTGCCTATGTGTTAATAGACCCAAGTAACAATTTAAGTTTTATTCCAACCTTAACAGTTCGCTTAAGACTATTTCCTAACCCAAGTAACACAGATCAAGCCAATTGGCTTTTTTGAGTTTTAATATTGTTTTATGAAGACTTTTCGACGGCATCCCATTTTTAAAACGGTTTTATTGTAACATAGGAAATGCTTCATTTATCGTGTGTTTTAAAAGAGCCCTGAAAGTTTTGCTAAAACTTGAATAAAATACTATCTTAAGAGTGTTGTAAAAAAGTTGCAAAAGTATTGCTAAAGATTCAATAAAACACATACTTTCCTGTTTTTATTAGAGCTTTGGTAAAGGTTTTAATAATGCGCTCAATGCGCTTTTAAAACTAGCGTTCAAGCCAAGTTGAAAAACTGATTTATTGGAACATTGGATGTAGGCATGATAAAACTAAGTGACAGATGATTTGACAATCGAGAAGAACGTATACACGCTTAAACTTTTTTACCTCTTTTTGAGATAGCATAACCTGTTTTGAAAGGATTATCACTCAAAATTGAGAAAAACGTGCTGTCAAAATGATATAAATTAACATAGCTAAATTCATCTTAAAAATAAAAACAACTTTGTTGTATCCGCATTCAAATTTCAAAACAACCGCAAATCAGTCCACATCATTATTCGCTCAATTCTCAGGGTTCGAATAAAAGCCCACTGTGAATAAACGGTTTTTGTGATTCGATAAGAATAAATGTATTAAAAAATTCATTTACAAGTACGCCTATTAAACTACTTGTTTTATTTATCCATCTCTGTCTCTCAATGCGAAGTTGATCTTTATTTACGTCATCCAATCCAAAACTAACAAAATTATTTTCAGATAAACCGTCCTTGAAAGTTTCTGGAAGACTGCAGAAACCGGCTTCAACTCAGCAAAGGCGGAGGAATTGAGTTTCGTCACAAGCGAAAATGCTCATTCGAAATCAGCCTCAACAAGTTTCAGATGATGTATTCAGAATGAAGACCACTAGCATTGGCCGATCATTGAAAATAACGATTTATTTAAAGCGTAAGGCAGTTCTGGTAATAGTAAGCAAAACATCCGAAGGACGTTTTAAAGAATCGTTTTATCGCTTCCAATTATTTTCCCATACAACTGTTTTAACCGTTTTTAACTGTTTTACATAACCTAACTACAAATTCAAAATTCAATCATTTCGGATTCACGATTCAGGCAATGTTTTTACAATTTCAATAATCGTTTGCTAAACGTTTTATTACGATTCAAAAATCATTTGGTTATAATCCTCATTTATGCGGGTTATTATTTAGCTTTGAGGCCAGGGTTTTGATGACAGAAAATGTTCTATTCCAAAATAGTTTGAGATTATTTGATAGCAATACCTATTTGTTATTTAAAGATGATTGACCATCCTCATAGTCAAAAGAAAACAAAACAAAAAGTTGCATGAATGCCTTTTGCCAAGCAACAAATCGAAATGTTTTCATTTATTGCGGAAACTTCTCTTTCTCAAAAATGGATAAATCCATCATGAGCGTGTATTCCATTTAGAGAAAAGTCAAACGAAGCTGTGATTCAAGGTCTCTTAAAACCATTTAAAAACCGTAGTGAAATTGTTTTATTACCACATTTTTCTAACCGTCATAAAACCATCTTAACACTGTTTTACAACTGCCTTAAGATTTTCAATATTAATTTACTGAACGCCATGTTGATTGTGAAATTGAATCGAAATTACTGACGCCATGTTGCTGTAAATAATACTTTAATACTAAAAACTAGACATTTTCATCAATTTGACAATGTTGACGGTACTATTTTTTGTATAGGTGATGAATTTCAATGTAAAACAAAAATTGCATCATTTGAGCCAATTTATATTTTCCTTTAATTTATTTAAAAAATGCTTAAAATATGGTCAACCTTGATTTTCTTTGAGGCGCGCATAAGTTTTGATGCTATTTCGTATACACTTCACCAGAAATCTGAGGTTGCAGGAAGTTTCTTGCTTAGATATATTGAAAATGAGAATGAGAATATTTTAAAAATATTTTAAATGGAATCTTTACCTATCATCAAATGCTTGGGAGAGTAAGTGATAAAACGAGAAAAAACGGAACAGAAAGCTCCCACAGTAAAATTTCTATTAGATTCCACAGCTGCCACAGTAAAATTCCTATCAGATTTCACAGATCCCACAGTAAAATTCCTATCAGATTCCACGACGTAGTTTTAAAAGAGCTGTGGATAGTCTGAAGAGGGCTCTGAAAGGTTTCTTAAAGCTATGTCTATAAGGTCGAATAAAACTATTCTGTTGGATGTTTTATTATAGCGTATAGAATTAGCTTTAAAAACGTTAACAAAATGGTCCCTTTTGGCCATATGTTAACTTTAAAGTAGTTGTGCTAATAGCGTAGAATGCGCTTTGGCTTATAAAGTAGCTTTACCCAAGTAACAATTTAAGTTTTATTCCAACCTTAACAGTTCGCTTAAGACTATTTCCTAAAGCTACTTTATAAGCCAAAGCGCATTCTACGCTATTAGCACAACTACTTTAAAGTTAACATATGGCCAAAAGGGACCATTTTGTTAACGTTTTTAAAGCTAATTCTATACGCTATAATAAAACATCCAACAGAATAGTTTTATTCGACCTTATAGACATAGCTTTAAGAAACCTTTCAGAGCCCTCTTCAGACTATCCACAGCTCTTTTAAAACTACGTCGTGGAATCTGATAGGAATTTTACTGTGGGATCTGTGAAATCTGATAGGAATTTTACTGTGGCAGCTGTGGAATCTAATAGAAATTTTACTGTGGGAGCTTTCTGTTCCGTTTTTTCTCGTTTTATCACTTACTCTCCCAAGCATTTGATGATAGGTAAAGATTCCATTTAAAATATTTTTAAAATATTCTCATTCTCATTTTCAATATATCTAAGCAAGAAACTTCCTGCAACCTCAGATTTCTGGTGAAGTGTATACGAAATAGCATCAAAACTTATGCGCGCCTCAAAGAAAATCAAGGTTGACCATATTTTAAGCATTTTTTAAATAAATTAAAGGAAAATATAAATTGGCTCAAATGATGCAATTTTTGTTTTACATTGAAATTCATCACCTATACAAAAAATAGTACCGTCAACATTGTCAAATTGATGAAAATGTCTAGTTTTTAGTATTAAAGTATTATTTACAGCAACATGGCGTCTGTAATTTCGATTCAATTTCGCAATCAACATGGCGTTCAGTAAATTAATATTGAAAATCTTAAGGCAGTTGTAAAACAGTGTTAAGATGGTTTTATGACGGTTAGAAAAATGTGGTAATAAAACAATTTCACTACGGTTTTTAAATGGTTTTAAGAGACCTTGAATCACAGCTTCGTTTGACTTTTCTCTAAATGGAATACACGCTCATGATGGATTTATCCATTTTTGAGAAAGAGAAGTTTCCGCAATAAATGAAAACATTTCGATTTGTTGCTTGGCAAAAGGCATTCATGCAACTTTTTGTTTTGTTTTCTTTTGACTATGAGGATGGTCAATCATCTTTAAATAACAAATAGGTATTGCTATCAAATAATCTCAAACTATTTTGGAATAGAACATTTTCTGTCATCAAAACCCTGGCCTCAAAGCTAAATAATAACCCGCATAAATGAGGATTATAACCAAATGATTTTTGAATCGTAATAAAACGTTTAGCAAACGATTATTGAAATTGTAAAAACATTGCCTGAATCGTGAATCCGAAATGATTGAATTTTGAATTTGTAGTTAGGTTATGTAAAACAGTTAAAAACGGTTAAAACAGTTGTATGGGAAAACAATTGGAAGCGATAAAACGATTCTTTAAAACGTCCTTCGGATGTTTTGCTTACTATTACCAGAACTGCCTTACGCTTTAAATAAATCGTTATTTTCAATGATCGGCCAATGCTAGTGGTCTTCATTCTGAATACATCATCTGAAACTTGTTGAGGCTGATTTCGAATGAGCATTTTCGCTTGTGACGAAACTCAATTCCTCCGCCTTTGCTGAGTTGAAGCCGGTTTCTGCAGTCTTCCAGAAACTTTCAAGGACGGTTTATCTGAAAATAATTTTGTTAGTTTTGGATTGGATGACGTAAATAAAGATCAACTTCGCATTGAGAGACAGAGATGGATAAATAAAACAAGTAGTTTAATAGGCGTACTTGTAAATGAATTTTTTAATACATTTATTCTTATCGAATCACAAAAACCGTTTATTCACAGTGGGCTTTTATTCGAACCCTGAGAATTGAGCGAATAATGATGTGGACTGATTTGCGGTTGTTTTGAAATTTGAATGCGGATACAACAAAGTTGTTTTTATTTTTAAGATGAATTTAGCTATGTTAATTTATATCATTTTGACAGCACGTTTTTCTCAATTTTGAGTGATAATCCTTTCAAAACAGGTTATGCTATCTCAAAAAGAGGTAAAAAAGTTTAAGCGTGTATACGTTCTTCTCGATTGTCAAATCATCTGTCACTTAGTTTTATCATGCCTACATCCAATGTTCCAATAAATCAGTTTTTCAACTTGGCTTGAACGCTAGTTTTAAAAGCGCATTGAGCGCATTATTAAAACCTTTACCAAAGCTCTAATAAAAACAGGAAAGTATGTGTTTTATTGAATCTTTAGCAATACTTTTGCAACTTTTTTACAACACTCTTAAGATAGTATTTTATTCAAGTTTTAGCAAAACTTTCAGGGCTCTTTTAAAACACACGATAAATGAAGCATTTCCTATGTTACAATAAAACCGTTTTAAAAATGGGATGCCATCGAAAAGTCTTCATAAAACAATATTAAAACTCAAAAAAGCCAATTGGCTTGATCTGTGTTACTTGGGAGATGTTTTTGCAAAATTTTGTTGTCCCGAACTCGTATCAGTTAACAGATTTTGTCTATCAGATCTTGTTGTAGTGATATGACATTTGGAAATTTTGTAATTGTTCGATTTTGAGGAAAATCGATCATTGATAACTGATGATCAAACATACCTGCACGAAAAAGACAAACTGATTTTAAATCCTTTTCTTATCCTCCATTTAATCAAGGATTCAGATTTCAACAAGTTATCATAAATCAAAGATACAGTGAGCGAAATAAAAATAGTCCCACTATATGTTTCACTCGTAAAAATATGAATGATTGAAAATCATCAAAATTTTCTTCTACAGCTTGTTCTAAAGTGTTCAATTGATAAATCAATCATAAGTTTACTTTTTTTGATGAAGCAATTTGCGTTGAGGACCAAAAATATGATAACAAAAAACAAAAAAAAGGTGCGAAATAAGAATAGTACCTACCACTTATGTTTTTCTACAAAAACTATCTTAAAATTAATTTTGTAAAAGTTATGCATTTTTACAAAGTAAATTTTAAGAAATATGATATGCTTCTATGTACTATTTGAAAAGATAACTTCATTTTTAGGGCGTTTTCTAGTATTCCAAAGGATTCAAAAGAAGTTTTTAATAAACTTTCCTCCAGCGCTTAGGAATTTGACATTTGAGTTATAATACTCTATCAAACTGCTTAATTTCTTCATTACAATAAAGTAAAATCATGTTACAGTCGTTATGGGTCAATTTAGAAGCACATAAAACAGGTTGGAATTCAAAAACTTAAATTTTGTTCAGTAAACCACACTTTGTCCAGTTTCAAGTTATAGATGGCAGCACTATCTTGTTGTTTTCACACTCAGAAAAATACTATTATGTTTGCCATAAGATTCTCTTATGAACTGGCGCCATAAGAAAAATTAATGAAATTCATAAGATTATCTTATGACTGAGTTGAACTTTCTAGATGAACACCTTTTACAAAGAGGAGGTTTTGTTTTTCATAAGATCATCTTATGATTTGGTCAAAACATTTGAAATTTCATAAAAATGTTTTTAAAAGCAGGAAATGTTCTCAAAATATGGAATTTATCCAAAGACATTGATAATTTGAGTACCATATCTTGAATTTTATCACTTTTTATTGATATTTTTTTCGCAAGCATGACCATCAGCAGCAATTTCATTCCGGTTCAACTTGTAATTCTCTCACAGAATCAGCAGACACTTCAGTTGTTGGCGAATGTACGGGAAAAACTTGGGAAATTCCACTACCGGTTTCGGTCTCTGGGCTTTTCGTTTTTTTCAGTCAGTAAGCTAAAGTGCGGACAAAAATTCCTAAAATTCAAAGTCGATGAATATTCACAACATATTTTTGACATTCTTATAAATTATAGAATTTGCTAAATAAACTTACCAACCATTGAGAAGATAAATGTCACAAATACTTTAAATGTTTTATTTTTTCTTAACTGCTTCTGATGATGTTCTTTTTTTTCCTGCCGCTTAGAATAAATTTGTTTATTTTATTTCCACACAGCAGTTTCTTCCGTTTTCATAAGAACTTCTTATGATAATGGAAGAAATTCATAAGACTCTTATGAAAAATTATCTTGGACACAAAAAAGCGGTTCATAAGACGTTTCTTATGAAATTTTTAATAAGATTTCCTCTGAGTGCACCAATTTCAGTCTCAATATTGATTTTCCAGGTCTATTCAAGTCCATATCCATAATTTCGAGTTAGTTTTCCACCACAGTTTTTTTGGAGTTCACGCTGAAGAAAGCTATTCTGGGTTTCGCACTCTTTTTTCATATTTTTGGTTCTCAACGCCATTTGCAGACAAAAAAAGTAAACTTATGCTTGGTTGAAAAATTTAAAACAAACTGTAGAAGAAAATTTTGATGATTTACAATCATTCTTATTTTCACAAGCAAAACTCATAGTGGGACTATTCTTATTTTGCTCACTGTATATACAGGGTTGCTAGCGAACCGGGAAAACCGGGAAAACCTGGAAAAATTTTGGAATTTCATAACGTCACCGGGAAACCGGGAAAATACCGGGAATTTCAGCACCTCACCGGGAAAATTGACATGTTTGATATTTTTTCATAAACGCTTATTTTCGTTCATTAGTAAACAAACGAAGTTTGAATCGCTTTTTTAACTTATTGCGGAGAAATATGAGTTATCTTATTTTTTCATTCTCGCTTTTTCGCAAATAATTTGGCAGCGTGAGATGTTTTTAAGCAGAGTTACACCTCTTTTTCACCAGAAAAAGATATTGATTTTCCAATGTTGTTTTTGTTGTTGTTGCTGTTGTGTATTTCGTTTGAATTAGCCTGAGGAACGAAGCATTACATTTCAAGTGTTAAGTTTTTAATCCATTCTATGTTAAGCTGTTGCTTGAAGTTTCCAAAATCTAACCTTGATAAAAAAAATAATATCTTACACTCAAACAATTAAAGCTTAGCCCTGTCTTATACACGATTTCTATATTTTCACGAATCTTTAGTTCAAATGACTATTACTAAAGTTATTCATTGTTTCGTATTTAAAAACATTTATTTCAAAAACATGTCTTTGGATTTGTACAAAAAAATTTAACTTCATTTAGAAAATAACTAAATATTTTCTTGCAATCTGATAATTTTAAGTTTTGTACGACAAATATCCATACAAGTTGATTTTATAATATGTTTCGATGTATTGTTAACATATTTCTATACAAATTTAGAGTAAGGTGGGGTAAAAGTACGTTTTAAGATTATCACAAACTGGGAACAGCAAAATTCCAAACTCTGGCGTGGATTGATAATGATTTGGACTGCCTACATATAGACATAACTTTTTTTCGTAGAAGTTGAAAATACTCTCAAAATAAGGGAAAGTTGCATTTTATGAATCACAAAAAAACCGTAAAGGGGCAAAAGTACAAACTGCAAATTCGGCAAAAGTACAAATTATATACAGAATCCAAAGTTTTAACTTTTTTTAAAGTGCACTGGAAACATCAACGCATATTTTTGAATCTACAAAAACCAGCTCGCGCGAAAAATTGCTCAAATACGATGAGAACTGGACTTCGTAAACCAGATACAATAAGTGGAGAACTCCGAATTCAATCAGGTTGTTTGCCTGTGTAAAGGATTTGTATAAGAATCGAACACAGAAGCTGCTGCTGTAGGCAAAAATTGATATAACATAGTTTTCTACTTGGCTTCATGCAGAAATGTGGAATTTTGAATGATCGTACGTTTACCCCACATCATTCGAACTTTTGCCCCAGAGGTGGGGGGTAAGAGTACGTTTCGATAGCAGTTAGGCATTTTGACTACTGCTATCATATGCGTCGATCGATTATCTTCGTATTTTTTTAGAAGAGAGATAAAAGTCTAAGGAATCAAATGTTGCTCTTGGTTTTTTTTGGAAAAACAACTGCAAAATTGTCTAAAAATAGGATAGCACTTAGGTCGTACTTTTACCCCACCATACTCTGCCTTTTTTTCTAGAACTCTTTAAAAATTCTAGGAAATTTATATCGGATTAAAAGTACTACATTATAGTTTCAAGATCAATTTAATCAGACTTATATTTTCCAAATTGTTCAAATTGTGGAGTTCGTTAGATTTGTTGAAAAAAAAATTATGAAAACCTGTCCATTTGTTACGAAAAGACTACGTGTTAGAAGACGCCGAAGTGTTTTCCATGATTTCTAACCGGTTAACAAGGTTTCTGTTACAATTATTAGAAATTTGAAGCCTTTTATATAGATTTTTTTATTCACCATGATTTTACGAGTATAATAGATATCGGGAAAATCTTCATTTACAACCGGGAAAAAACCTGGGAAAAACCGGGAAAAACTTTGGAATTTCAGAACGAAAAATCGCTAGCAACCCTGTATATAGCTTTAAAAAATCAAATTCTATTTTTTCAGAAATTTAAATAGATAACATTCCAACTATTTCTGACACTACTGAACTCTCCAAAGCCGTTCAGGTCAATATGACCCGAAGCGTAGATTCAAAGCATCTTAATCATCATTCGAATATACTGAGGAACTGAGATTTTTTAGAGACCAAATATATTCTATGAAAATGATATCCAAATTAACCAGAAAAAACTAAAATTTGAGTTTAGAAAATCGGTTCATTGAGAAATGAGATACAGCGAAGCAAAGACAAAATTGGATGTCTTTGTTTTTGAGTCAGATTTTTTTTTCTACCAGACACTCCGGAATAGCGGTCAAAATGTTCATTGGATCCCCACATATTTATACATCGTCAGATAAATGTATTCTTGACAATTCCATAAATCAAAGAAGCACTTAAATACTGCAAAGTTAACTGAAATTATAAGCTATTTTAAAATAAAATTGTTTTTGGGGCTTTTTTTCATTCGGAACCAACTAAAGACCACCTGGTAGAAGAAAATCACTTCATTTTAAAATATTTAGAAACTAAAATAAATTATCTACACAATTAATCACGGGAATAACAACAAATTACAAGTCAAATTTCCCCGAAACGGATATTTTGCGAACAGCTTTGGAAGGTTAAGAAAGTCTTCGAGTATTTGGTGTTAAAGATTTTATTCATTTCTGAGCTTTGTTGAAGACTGCAAAACAATTGTACTTATGGTCGAAGAAATATTTAAGATTCAATATAAGTTAAAATTTCTTAAAAACTTCTTCAAAATTACTTTTTTTGCAAAATTAGGAAAAATAAACAATAAGAAAACTTGTATAACTTTTTTATTAAAAGTTAAAATTACTCGCGATCTTCGGGAAAGCTGATCCTTTAATTTCCAAATCTTTGTAATCTTCTACGGTTTTGCCAAAAAGGGCACAAATTAATTTAATAATTTTATACCCGTTTTCCAATGTTATTCCGAAAACAAGAGCTTGTAGAAACAAAAACTTATGCATTTTTGGAAACAACGTCCCCAAATTAGTCTAAATTAGTTCTTAAACTTAAGCTACTTCTGAAGTTTTCGTTATCAAAATAATATCAATGAATTTTTTTCAATATTTAGATTTTTACACAAAAAGATTTAGTATTTTTTCGTAATTTTGAATGGTTCATATTGTTTCAGCAACATGCGATGTGCCAGTTCCAAGTGACGAAAGAAGGATTTAAAATTTGTTCCGGCCTTATCGACACTCAATTTATTGAATTGAAAAAATGTATTTTTTTCTGTTTTCGACCGTAGGTTTGAGGTTGTATTTTTTTCTTTCAAACGATATATGTTTCAGAAACTATCATATTTAGACAAAAACTGAAATTTGAATTGAACAGGGGACAAACATTAGATAATTCAAAATAAGTGTTTTGGTTTTGAAATTAATGTTTTCTGTTTGATATTACAACCAACTTATTCTTCTCAAACTACCAATTTTAAAATGTTTGAAACATCGCCATATCAGTAAAAATTGTCATTGTTTTGTTGTTTGTCGGTAGCAAAATTATTGATGAGTGTTTAAACGTTCATATCAGCACCGTAGGAAAAACCGCCTTAGTTGGGAGGGTGGTATATTGGTGGTCGATTTGGTGACTTATTTTTTTTTCTATGTTATTTTTGCTCCAACAATTTATCAAAAAAAAAACATTCAAAACCATTATTTTCAGACTATTTGGTTATTATTTTTTGTTTTTTATAATTTTTCATATTAAATCATAACTTTAAAATTATATGCTAAATTTGTATATCAAAGCCTTGAATCACTCAAAAAGAAAGAGAGTTGAAATCTTAGAATTGTCTCAAGAGTCTCTAATAATGAGAGTCTTTGATGATTTGATTTGAAAAAGTATTTTTTACAGAAGCCAATTAAAAAAAACTTGTTCAATGGTCAAGTCAAATAAGCTAAATCTACAAACTGTTGAGAAAATTCAAAGATTTCAACGATTGAACATAAATCAATTTTGAAAAAGATTTATATTTTGCGCTTCAATTTGATTCTTGCAAAATCGATCTAAATTCAAGATTATTGTTTAAAATTTGACTTTAAAAAGCGCTATATCAAGAATGTCAAACAATTCACCGAGAAAAATAAGAATTGCTGTAAATTTTTGTACGTGAAGATTACATGTTTAATTATTAGCAAATATTTGTTCATGAAAAAAAAACTCCATGATGAAAATCTTGTGAAAGTAATAAAAATCAGGGTTTTCATAAAATAAAATGTTAGAAATAAATTGGAATCCCTCTAGCTGAACTGTGTAAAGTGTATTTCGTAAAAATTAAAAATTTTCAAATTCATAGAACAATAAAATTTTAAGACTGCAATCTCTTCCAATTGAAATTAATCAAATAAATCTTAATATTTTTATCTCGATAGAAAACTCTTCAGCGAGCTGGATCTGAATCTAAATTGGAATGCAAATTCTGTTATTGGATTCTGTTTGAATCTTTTTTTTCAATTACGGATCGCCAATTTGAGCTTTGTTATGTTTCCGAAACTGAATATAAAACCAAACTCATGACAATTTTTCATTTTTTTTTATATTGTAGAAATAATATATATCTAAATATTTAAAACATTTTTGAGTTTCTAAAATCATGAATAAAATTTTTTATGAAATAAAAAAATTATTTCGAAACAGAATTTCATAAACTGCACCTGAACTGATACCGAATGCGAAATGGAAAGCAGAAATATTATTTTGATTTTAATAATATAGATCCAGATCCAACGAAATTTTTAAATATCTTTTAAAATTTTACATTTAGAAAAATTTCTATCAAGTAAACCTTTCTTCTAAACTTCTAAACTTCTAAAATCATCAAAATTGTATTGAAAATTCAAAATTTGAGTGTAGAGTAGAATATTTCGCTTGCAATTTCTGGAACCTATTGTACAGGTTTTCATTAGAGTCTTCCATTCCACAGCTTAATTTTTTTATGGTGATGGACAAACAATATAAAACATTTTATTTTATTTTACAAGAGATCGAATAGAGAAATTAATGGATAATTTAAAATCCCCAACGTTTCTCATAATCTGTTAAAGAGGTTAAAATGTGGCAAGCGCTTTTTTAACACATCATTTGTTCAACAAGTTGTTTGGTCCTCCGGCAGTGATTTTGATTGATAACAAATCCTTACGCGCCGCTTGGATTTCCTGTCGCCGAGAACCCACAATAACGAAAAATCTAAACCATCTGGTGCCAAGAAACAGCCGAAGGGATCGGCTTCTCATCCTTAGGCTGGAAAGCTGATAAAAAAAAGAAACCGAAAGATTCTGCGAAGCCGGTCATTTTATTCAATAATGTTTCCACTTTCCGTTTTTTTCCTTGGGCACCAAACAAATCCCCAATCGCGTGGCCCCGGTCTGTAACGGACTTGTAAAGTTGTTTTACTTTCATTCCGTCGACCATCATCGACGTGGGGCGGGGGGAAATTGCCTTTTCCAACTTTTCCTCTCCAAGCGGTTGGCGGCTCCCTGTGCTTCTTTTTTTGTTTATCATCAACCAAGCGTTGCGAGGCATTTGCAATTCATAAACTTACTACACAGCCGCTGGAACTGAATTTTGTGTTGCCACATACCATATGATGCCGGTGAACTTCTGAAGCCAAAAAATTGAGTTGAACGGCTAAAAAATAAAAATCGGCCGGACCGTCGGGGTGGGACCAGCGGATGAATGGCTGAGAGCTGTAGAGCACATCAACACCCCGCGCTCTGAACATCCTACCTCCCATTCATCTCTCCCCGGCCACTTCTGAGGTTTACCCGAGCGATCATTGAACGATTTTCGAGTCAAAAAGACTTTCCCTTGTCGTTACTCTCGGATGAAACCGTAAGTTGCGTTTGCGATTGCAATATGGCTGCAGAAGGCTTCGGATGTGTCTACTCGCGTCGTAATCCACTTGGCTTGACCGAGAGAGGTGAATTTAAAAGGCTCCTCCATCAGCAGAAGATGTGGGGGGAAGGGAGGTTTTTATTTTTTTTTTATATTGCATAACTTTGATTGGTAACTGATTTTCAGATTGCAAAGTGGAAGAGCTTTTTCGCCACTTTTATGGTCAGTTATTTTTATTTTAAACTGCGATAAATCCAATAATGGTATTTTATCCATATTTTGTGTATGCCTGTTTTTAATATTGCATAACTTTGATGCAGTTTTCTCAATTCAGTCCTTTTTTAGATAGTCTGAGAGGATTTTAGCTAAAGATATTCTTATTAAAGCTTCAAAACTAATGAAAAATATAAGGTTCTTTGTTGGGAAAATCCGTTTTCGGAAATTTAGACCTTTCACCCATTTATGTTGGCCAAATAAATAATCTATCAACATTGGGCTAACCTTTTCTGCATGAAACCATCATAATTTTGTGTGGATTTCACGATTCATTTAGTTTCGACGCGCGGGGAAAAAAATATGAAAAAAGGGTTCAATGATCCCTGTGGTGCAATCTTATTTGATTTATTGACCCGAATAATGATTTCGGAAAAGGGTCTATGGTCTAATTCTTGGGAAACGATTCAATGGATTGGTTGGTTTTCGTGACTTGTGTTCAATCATTAAAACTTTTATGTGGCATAAAATCTGCTGGTTGAGATTGGCATCACTTAAAAAAAAACACAGAAAACAATTAGAATTTGTACAATAGTTGTGCTTTAATTGGAATTCCGGTGCAAATTTTGAGCTCCTTTTTTGAGTCTAATAAAATTTAGTAACTTCAGAACACGATCGAAGTTCTTTACACCTATCGATTCAGCAGACATTTTCACATGAACCAATTTATTTTTTCGATTTTTTACTTTTCTGGATTGATCTGACGATTTTCGGGTAAATGATGCTTTTAGAGTCATTGTATCTAAAACGGTTACAACAACTCGTTCCAAAAAACTTCGACGATTCAAATTATTCGTTTGTTTCGTATAAAATTGGCGTGGACCTTGCACTAAAGGATAAGGCTCTCCTCCTTTCATCCTGGCCACAGAGTATCAAAGTTCGTGAGTTCGTGAGTTTGCCAAAAAACGATCGCATACCCGGAAGAAACGTTCCAAACAAATTTTGGGACCCTATGAGCATCGGAACTCCCAATCCTCCGATTGTGTTAGCAGAGACCAACAATTAGACATCATTCATAATTTTGCTGCAAGTTTTCCTGACTCCGAGCGCACGTTTTATGGCACTTTGGAAGGCCCCCTATCCGTTACCACAATTGTGCCGGTATCCAGAGTTGGGTCAAGTCGTCGTAGTCGCTCGGGCCCTGTGTGTAATACTGGAGGAGGGGTCTTCCAACCTGCCACTGCAGGTATGTTTACGTGTTTTTCTGATCAGTCATCTTCGCCCCTTAATAGCTGTTCACATTCCAGTTCGACTCTTCGGGTGTACTATCAAAATGTCAGAGGATTGCGTACCAAAGTTGATGAGCTTTTTTTGGCAGTTTTGGATCCAGAGTACGATGTTATCGTGCTCACCGAAACATGGTTAAACGATGAAATTACGTCGGTTCAGCTGTTTGGAAACGAATACAATGTTTTTCGTCGTGATCGAGATCCTTCCAGCACTGGTCTGAGCAGAGGTGGTGGTGTGCTTATTGCTGTTTCAAACCGTTTGACGTCCTCCCCTCTTACTGATCTAATTGGAATCGATCAGAACATCGAACATCTATGGGTGACTGTTGAGACGGGAATGCAGAAAATCTACATAGGCGTAGTTTATCTAAGCCCAGACGAGGCAAGCGATCCTTTAATTGTCGATGCTCACCTCAAATCAGCGGCCACTGTAGCGGATTCTTTACGTTCCAACGATCGGCACATCCTGTTGGGCGACTATAATCAGCCCCTTCTGAATTGGATAAAGCATTCTGTAAATTTCGCGTACCCAGACCCTGCGACTTCGTCATTCTCCATTATCTCCTCCGCTCTCTTAGATGCGATGGATTTTTTGAGTAACCGACAGATGAACCTGGTCACAAACTCTCGTGGTCGCATCCTTGATTTGGTCTTTTTGAACGAGTTTGCTGTAGATAGCTGTACCGTCACGACTGCGATGGAGCCACTGATCGAGATGGATCTTCATCACCCACCATTACTTGTTGCTCTAGCCTGCCCTCGTTTTACTCCGTTCCAAAGCACAACTGACACATGCTCATTGAACTTCCGCAGAGCGAACTTCGCACAAATATCCGAAATACTATTTCAGAAAAACTGGTCGTTTATCGAAAGCGCTACTGACATTGATGAGGCTGTACATTTCTTTACTTCTGCATTGCACGAATCATTTCGTGAGCACGTTCCGCTGAAGCGACCTATTCGTAAACCTCCTTGGTCCGATGCACATTTGCGTTTGCTGAAACGGAAAAGAGCTACCGCAATTAAACGTTTTTCCCGTGCAAAAAATGCAATCAATAAACGAGAATTCACATTGCAAGCAGTAATTATAAGCGCTACAATCGAATAAGATATTCCCAACACATTGAGCGCATGCAGCGGATGCTAAAGCATAACCCAAAACGTTTTTGGTCGTTTGTCAACGAAAAGCGAAAGGAAACAGGATTACCTACGGAGATGCTTCTAGGCGAGCGTAAATCGACGAATTTGGGACAAACATGTAACCTTTTTGCCGAACACTTTGCTAGCGTATTCACTTCATCGCAGGCCACATCTTCTAAAATTGAAAGAGCCTTACGTAACGTTCCCAGCAATATGGTTAATCTAGTATCAATCCATTTCTCGGAGGAAGAAGTTAAAGCGGCTATAGCAAAGCTTAAATTGTCGTCTACTGTAGGGCCCGATGGAATTCCGGCCAACATCTTGAAAAATTGTATCGATGCCCTATGGATGCCACTGTTAGTGATCTTCAACCTCTCTATTCGAACTGGAAAATTTCCAAGTGCTTGGAAAAAGTCATGGATGTTCCCTGTTCACAAGAAAGGCAACAAGAACAACGTATTGAACTATAGAGGAATCACATCCCTGTGTGCCTGTTCGAAAGTGCTAGAAATTTTGGTGTCACAAAGACTTTTCACCGCTGCAAAGTCTTACATTTCGGTCGATCAACACGGATTTTTTCCTGGGCGTTCGATAAACACGAACCTATTGGAGTTTACTTCATTATGCATCCGCACTATGGAAAAAGGGGGTCAAGTTGATACAGTGTACACTGATCTCAAAGCCGCATTCGATCGAATTGACCACCGTTTGCTCCTAGCGAAACTTCAATATCTTGGGCTTAGTGAAGGCATTGGTCGTTGGTTCGAATCATTCCTGATTAATCGTTCTCTCACTGTTCGGCTGGGCAATGAAGAGTCTTTCGTGTTCCAGAATAACTCCGGAGTGCCCCAAGGAAGCAATATCGGACCGCTCCTGTTCTGCATTTATTTCAACGACGTCACATATTCTCTTCCATCGGGCTGCAGAATGCTTTACGCTGATGACCTGAAAATTTATCGAAAGATTGAAAGCTTTAGCGATTGCTTGGAGTTGCAGCACTTGTTGAGCAAATTCATGGTGTGGTGCGATCTGAATTGCTTAACAGTCAGTGTGGAGAAATGTAACGTCATCAGCTTTACACGGAAGAAGAATCCGGAGATTTGGAATTACACACTCCAAGGTTCCCCACTTGAACGAGTTCCTGTAATAAAGGATCTAGGTGTAATACTGGACTCCAAAATGACATTTGAACATCACTTGAGCCATGTAGTAGCTAAGGCGAACCGGAATTTGGGTTTTATTTTGCGAACTACCAGAGAATTTACCAAATTACGCTGCCTACGGACTTTGTATTGTGCCTTGGTTCGCCCGCATCTTGAGTCAGCGGCAGTCATCTGGAGCCCTAGTCACGCCAACTGGATTCACAGAATCGAATCCGTTCAATCTAAGTTTACCCGCTCAGTACTACGGCTTCGCCCGTGGCCGATTCCGGAACAATCTCCCTCATATACGCAACGATGCTCTTGGTTGGAACTGGATACCCTTGCCGATCGACGAGAATACATGAAAGTGGCCTTCGTTGGAAAATTGCTGCTCGGAAGCATTGATGCACCAAACATTCTTGAGAGGATTGACTTCAACGTGATGCCTAGACAACTAAGAAGTCGCGAATTCCTTCGGCTTGGTTTTCATCGTACACTTTACGGCCAGAACGAGCCTATCCGTGCAATGTGTGTAGTGTTTAATGATAAATTTAGCGAATTTGATTTTAATATGACCCCGGATATGTTTGTGAACCGCTTACGGGCTTCAATGTTAAGATGATATCGTTTTATTGTAGTACTTGATGTTAGAACTTATCGTTACTTTTATTTTCTGATCCACTATATTTAATGTGTTATGTAAAATCCCTAAAACTAGTTTTAAATATCCTGACAAACTATTGTATCGTTCATGTATTGTATTTGCTACATTCATCGATGGGTTTTTATGCCTTGTGCTTTTCCCATCCCATCCATTTAGACTAGTCGTTCGATGGATTAAAAATAAATAAACAAAATAAACAAACATACGATTCATCGTATATTTTTTAACATAAGAAGTTATGTTTTATAAGAATTTGCCCCTTTTTTGTTCGAAATCCTCCAGTATGCATTGAAGATCAATTTTAGGAAAGTCAAGTTTAATAGAAAACTAGCTGATGAATTAAATTATTATTTGTTTTTTTAAAAGCAGGATGCTCCTCAAAACTAGTTGTGTGGAAAATGATTGTTGATTTGTTTCCAATTCGAGAGTATAGAACGCAAATAGTTGAAATTTACCATATTTTCAAACAGCATTTGAGTTTTCAACGACTTTTCTACAAAAACTGTATGCTAACAACTTTTATGATGATTTAGAGGGCAATTTTATTACACTTTGAAATGTCCATACAAATTTTGAATTACAGTAAGTTTTTTTACAGGGCTTGTGATATAGCTCAGTTGGCAAGTCTGTTGTCTTCTGAGCCAATGTCCGCGAGTTCGAGCCCAAGAGTAAACATCGAACGCAGTTGTACCGGATAAGTTTTTCAATAACGATCCGCCAACTGCAACGTTGATAATGTTGCGAATGCCATAAAGATGGTAAAACGACTATAATCGAAACAAAAAAAAAAGTAAATTTTTTTACGCGGTTTTTTCTAAGCGGTTTTTTACACGTCTTTCTTTACGCGGTTTTCGGGAATTGACGCGGTTTTCGGAATTTACGCGGTATTGAGAGAAAATATTCTAAGACCGTTTCAAAGGAAAACACTTAAAATCTTTTTGAGACCTGAGACCTGAGACTTGAGACATTAGATTGGAACATGAGACCTGAGACCTCAGACAAGAGACATGAGACATGAGAGCTGAGACATGATACATGCTACATGAGATATCAGACATGAAATCTGAAACATGAAACTCGAGACATGAGACCTGAGGCCTTAGTCCTGAGACCTGAGACTTGAGATCTGAGTCTCATGTCTT